>NC_085989.1:44628665-44821165 GCF_030014385.1 Trichomycterus rosablanca | reverse complement strand
CTTGACCCCTCCCCTCAGCTCTTGAATGCGACAACATAGCCCCGCCCCTCAACTCTTTAAAGCATCCTTATGGCCCTTCCCATCAGCTCTCTAATGCATCCACCTGGCCTCGCCCCTCAGCTCTCTAAATAATTCACCTGTCCCTCAGCTCTCTAAAGCATCCATCTGGCCCCGCCCCTCAGCTCTTTAATGTATTCACCTGATCCCACCCATCAGCTCTCTATAGCATCCACTTGACCCCTCCCCTCAGCTCTTGAATGCGTCAACCAGCCCCGCCCCTCAGCTCTCTTAATAATCCACCTGGCCCTGCCCCTCAGCTCTCTAAAGCATCCACCTGGCCCCGCCCCTCAGTTCTCTAAAGCATCCACATGGCCCTGCCCTTCAGCTCCCTAAAAGCATCCACCTGGCCCACCCCTCATCTCTTTAATGTATCCACCTGATCCTGCCCCTCAGCTCCCTAAAGCATTCACCTGGCCTCAACCCTCAGCTGTCTAAAGCATTCACCTGGCCCTCCCCTCAGCTCTTGAATGTGCCAATCTAGCCCCGCCCCTCAGCTCTTGAATGCGTCAATCTAGCCCTGCCCCTCAGCTCTTGAATGTGCCAATCTAGCCCCGCCCCTCAGCTCTTGAATGCGTTGACCTAACCCCGCCCCTCAGCTCTTAAATGCGCCAACCTGGCCCCGCCCCTCACAGATCGATATTTTCATTAGTGCGTTTACTTTTGACAGCAGAACGACTCCATGGCCGGCGGTGTTGAAGTGTTGGTTTTAACATTTCTCAGCTGGCGCTCACTTCTCTTCCTCTCTCCCTCTGTGTAATAGCGTGGTCGGTGCCCCCTGCCCTCGGTGTCGGGTGCTCCAGAGATGGGTATAAAACTGCATGGGTGTGGTTCTGTATTCACTCCGTACACATCAGCACAATCACAGTGTGTCGTCAAAGGAACAGTATCGCAAAAATAAGAAAACGAATGAACACAAAATCTAACGTCAAAAGGTGTCAAACGTTTGCAAAAAAAAATGCCAATGATCATAAACCTGCGTGAAATCAGAAATCAAAGAGGACAGCTGTTATACAGCTGTTCCACATGCCGTTCTGTAACCATACACACACACACACACAGTTTGGTAAATATGATTTGGAGTTGAGTGTTTGCACACTGCATGATCTTAACCCCCTGTCACTCACCACTCATGCACATGTTAAAAAGATACACACATTTGTTCTCTTTAATAGACTCGTACACACACACAAACACACACACACACACACACACACACATCTTTATAACGTCTGACGCACCTATAGGTGGAAGCACCTCATAATGACAATAGTATAGTTAAAAGCCATGCCTGAAAATAGTTCCCATTTATTTCTGCACCTGGATTTGTGAAACAGCTTTTTTCCACTGAGCAACTGGTTTACGTTTGTAATATAATCAGAAATTATTTAAATTATAAACAATTTTAAAACCTACATACTGTAACCAGTTCATTGACATCCATTTATATTTACATTTCTAAATATATCCAAAGACTTACAATTATCACTGAATACAGTTTGAGTAATTGAGGGTTAAGGGCCTTGCAATGGCAACTTGGTGATGGCTGGGCTTAAACTGGCAACCTTATGATTACTGGTCCGGTACCTAAACCTCAGCGCTACCACTTCCAGTTCGGCAATAAAGCACAGTGTCTCGGTGGGCAGCACTGTCGCCTCACAGCAGAAACGTCCTGGGTTCAATTTCCAGGTGGAGCAGTTCGGGTCCTTTCTGTGTGGAGTTTGGATGTTCTTCCTGTGTATGTGTGGGTTTCATCCGGGAACTCCGGTTTTCTCCCACAGTACAAAGACGTGCAAGTGAGGTGAATTGGAGATACAAAATTGTCCAGGACTGTGTTTGATGTTAAACTTGTGAACTGATGAATCTTGTGTAACCAGTAACTACCTGTCCTGTCATTAATGTAACAGAAGTGCAAAACATGTTGTTAAAATCCTAATAAATAGATAAACTGGCCCCATAACAAGCACTGGCACCTTACTGGTGGAAAATAATCATATTTGTAGGTGATTCTACACAGCCAGGCTGTTGAAACGAGTTTTGACGTGAATCTGCGTCCCACTCCTCACTCACTGCATCAGACCGGTCCGGTCCGGTCCATCAGTCCTGCACATGTTCCCCTCCCTCACACACTTCACCAGCACTGTGTGACTCTCCTCGCTTCCTCACCCTGTTCGGCTCACCGTGTGCTCGTGTTGTTTCTCACCAGTGTTGATCAGTAGTGTCAGTTGTTACTGTGACACTGATGATCCCGCAGCATTTATTCTGAATGACACCATATTGACTCGCGCTCTCTTGTTCTGTCTCAGTGGACCGTATCGTGGGTTTGGATAAGGTGGCGGGGATGTCTGAGATGCCCGGTGCTTTTAAGACCCGCAAGGGGATGTTCAGGACAGTGGGGCAGCTTTATAAAGAGCAGCTGTCCAAACTGATGGCCACACTGAGAAACACCAACCCCAACTTTGTCCGCTGCATCATCCCTAACCACGAGAAGAAGGTACAGATTACTTTACTTTATTTATCCCCACAAAAATCGTTATGATAATAAATGTAGGAAATTGTAGGTGACTTTTCATTGTTATACGAATAGTTGGGATTAATGATTATCACTCATACACTATTGTTACAAAAGTCTTGGGACATCTCTTCTAACGGGTGTAATAAATGATAGACAGACAGACAGACAGACAGACAGACAGACAGACAGACAGACAGATACTTTATTTGTCCCGAGGGAATTATTGGTCTCCAGTAGTTTAACAAGCAAAAGAAGAGAAACTATTACAAATCAATTATATAAAGAAAATTATACAGTTTAGGGAAGGCCCTTCACTGTTTCAGCATGACTAAGCCCCTGTGTAAAAAGCCCGCTCTATAAAGACATAAAGAAAAATGGAATGAACTGGAACATCAACTGAGTCTTTCTTGACCATCAGTGCCCAATTATACAAATGCTCTTTTAACTAAAAATATGCCTGCAGGAATTTGTGCTCGTTCGGTCAAAATAGCATTTGTATAATTGGGCACTGATGTGGGTCAAGAAAGTCTTGATTGATTCATTCAAAATCTGGAGTCTCTTCTGAGAAAGGCTTCTCATAAGACTTTGAAATATGTCTGCAGGAATTTGTGCCCATTTAAAGAAGAATGGCTGCTGTTATAACTGAAAAGATCACACAGAGGTCACTAATTTAATACCAATTGTTTTTGGAAATGGGATGTCCAACAAGCTTGTGGCCTTTGAGAAGGCTTCTCACACAAGTTTGAAGTATGTCTGTGGGAATTTGTGCCCATTCAAAGTCTTGTGAGAAGCCTTCTCAGAAGAGTGGCTGTTGTTATAGCTGAATAGATCACACAGAGGTCACTGTATTTTAATAACATTTAATTTTGAAATTGAATTAAATTTGAAATGTCCGACAAACTCATGGCCTTTGAGAAGGATTCTCAAACGACTTTGAAGTATGTCTGTGGTAATTTAAGCCCATTCAGTCAAAAGAGCATTTGGATCTTTAAAAAAAAGTCTTGATTAATGTTCAAGTTCATTTTAAAGCTGGTCAGTGGAGCTGATATAGAGGTCACTATTTTAATACGATTCGATTTTGAAATGGGACGTCCGACAAACTTGTGGCCTTTGAGAAGGCTTCTCACACGACTTTGAAGTATGTCTGCAGGAATTCGTGTCTTGTGTCTTGTGAGAAGCCTTCTCAGAAGAGTGGCTGCTGTTATAGCTGAAAAGGTCACATAGAGGTCACTCTAATTTAATAGTATTTGATTTTGAAATGGGACGTCCAACAAGCTTCCGAAGGCTTCTCACAGGACTTTAAGTATGTGAGTATGTCTGTGGGAATTTGTGCTCATTCAGTCTTTTAAAAAAAGTCTCGATTGATGTTCCATTTAATTTTAAAGCTGGTCAGTGGAGCTGAGGTCAGGGCTCTGTGCAGGACACTGGAGTTTCTTCACGTCTTTATAGAGGCACAGTCATGCTGGAACAAGGACCTTCCCTAAACTGTTGCTGCAAAGTTGGAAGCATATAATTTCATTTACATAATTGATTTATTATACCTATTAGCAATTGTTGTGGCTGAAACATATTAATTCAATAATTAGAATCTCTGTGGTGTTTTGTGGATTATAAAGTTTTCCTTCTTTTTTCTCTTACTCTCAGGCCGGTAAGCTGGAACCATACCTGGTTCTGGATCAGCTCAGGTGTAACGGTGTGCTGGAGGGAATCCGTATCTGCAGACAGGGCTTCCCTAACCGTATCCTCTTCCAGGAGTTCAGACAGAGGTACATAAATAGACACTCATTTACATTTTCTGCATTTAGCAGACGCCTTTATCCAAAGCGATTTACAGTCTTGCTCAAGGGCCCAACAGTGGCAACCTGGCAGAGGTGGGGCTTGAACCGGCGACCATTTGATTAATAGTCCAGTACCTTAACCGCTAGGCTACAGCTATGTAAACATGGTATCTTTTGGATCCTCTTCTCATTTTAGTTTAGTCATAACAATTTATTTTCTGCCAATCTAGTCATTTCCAATTCCTGTCTGCACAAACCCCAATCTGATCAAGAAGAGCCGGTTCACCACACTGTGGTCCACACACCAATCTGTGGCCGCTTCTTATCACCTGCCAGTGTTGGATTTCCACACAGAGCTGTATCGTGTTCGGAGAGCCAAACTAATCTCCATGTGACACTCCCCCCCCCCCTTTCCCGCAACAACCACACATAGACACACACTAGCACAGTCATTCGGACTAGTCTTGGAGACCCCGTCTGACCTTCCCCCTTTCAAACGGTTGGTTGTGTTTAAGTGGAAGAATGACTCCGCATTGGTGAGCTAGAATGTTATACCACTACACCACCCGATTACACTTGGGTTTATGTGTCTTAAGTAGAAAATTACATTTTTGGTTAGCTTAGTAGAAATGTAATCCAGTTCACGCTACATTCCATGTACGAGTGATAAGGCAGGTCTATTACTTTTAGAATTTCCACAGAAACTGAGCTCTAAGGTAAAGTATTTCTTTTGTGTTCACCAGGTATGAGATCCTCACTCCTAACGCCATTCCCAAGGGCTTCATGGATGGCAAACAGGCCTGTGTGCTGATGGTAAGAGATATTTTATGTGCCCCAGTTCATGTCCTAGCTTGGCACTAACCATTCCAATGTGGGCATTGTGGAAATAAGCATACACCAAGAGCTACAAAACATTGCTTTATAGTGACAGCAATATTAAGAAGACTAAACCTAAACTCGATCACATAAGAAGGAGGCAGAGGAGGGCATTTTTCTCTTTTTGCAACCAATTTAGTCATAGCCAATTGGAATTTCACTCTTGTCGGTGCCACCATCCCCTTCCCTAATTAAGGATGACTGAGGCTGTCGCATCCTCCTACTGATACGCACAGCTAGTAGCTTCTTTTCACCTGCCAGGGACGGGGACTCATAAAGCGCAGTATCTTGTGCACAGTCACGTACTGTTGTTATTAAATGCACCCTGTAAAACAGTCCAACTTCTTTAAAAATTTGATTTGTGTTGTGTTGTTGGGAGTTTTTTTTACTTGCACCTTCACATTGTCGCTTTCGCCCCCCAAAACATGTTTCTTTGTTCCTGAGAAGTTATACATTGTTATGTAGTAGTGTTTCTATTTTTATCTACAGTGGAATTAGTACGTATTTAGTCTCACTTTGATCCCACGTTCTGTCTGGATCAGATCAGAGCTCTGGAGCTGGACCCGAACCTCTTCCGGATCGGACAGAGCAAGGTGTTCTTCAGAGCTGGAGTCCTGGCTCACCTGGAGGAAGAGCGTGACATGAAGATCACCGACGTTATCATCAGCTTCCAGGCCTGGTGCAGAGGATACGTCGCCCGCAAGTAAGCGTCAAACGGTTTACAACAGTAGCATGAATCAAAGAGGAGAGGATCAGTCTCTCAGTCTGTCTAAAATGTTTTGTTTTTGGTTTTATGACAGATAAGGGTGGCATGGTGGGTAGCACTGCCGTCTCACAGCAAGAAGGTCTGGGGTTTGATGAATCTTGTGTAACCAGTAACTACCTGTCCTGTTTTTAATGTAACCAAAGTGTGTAAAACATGACATTAAAATATAAATAAATACATGTACAGATAAACATAAATACTTACAATCAACAGCAGTCATCAATTACAGCAACACAAGAAATGCTTTCTGGACACTTGAGTGGCAAAAAAAAAGGGTTTGAATCCCCAGCTGTCTTATCGGCCAGACAGGTTTTTACATACAGACATGATTGGCTATGTTTGATGTGGGGCGTGGCCAAGGCCCTGCGATAGATTGTCGTCCTGTCTGGGGTGTGTTGCTGCATTATTCACACTGATTCCGGAGAAGCCAGTCCCACCTCGACCCTGTCCAGGATAAAGCGATGGTTTATTTATTTATTTATATTTTAAAGTCATGTTTTACACACTCTGGTTACATTAATGACAGGACAGGTAGTTACTGGTTACTCATGATTTATCAGTTCAAGTTGTTAATGTCAAACACAGTCATGGACAATTTTGTATCTCCAGTTCACCTCACTTGCACGTCTTTGTACTGTGGGAGGAAACCAGAGCTCTCAGAGGAAACCCACACAGACACGGGGAGAACATGCAAACTCAACACAGAAAGGTCCCGGACCGCTCCACCTGGGAATCAAACCCAGAACCCAGGGCCTCCTTGCTATGAGGCGACAGTGCTATCCACCGAGCCACCACGGTGGTAGAACATAAGAATGAAAACGATGATCTATGTGAAGTGTAAGAGGGACTGAACGGTGGCTTGTTACTTGTTAGTTTGCCCACAATGTAACCCTGTATGTGTGTGTTTCCAACATCAGAGCGTTTGCTAGGAGGCAGCAGCAGCTGACAGCGATGAGGGTGATCCAGAGGAACTGTGCTGCCTACCTCAAACTCAGAAACTGGCAGTGGTGGAGACTTTTCACCAAGGTGTGACCTCACGCTATTATTTATCTCAGCGATGTTCCTTCTCTCTGACTGCTGATGTTCCTTCAGTAGTACGTATAGCGTGTTGAGAGGACGTTACTGGAACGTTTTCTTCATAATTTCCTGCAGGTAAAGCCACTGCTGCAGGTGAGCCGACAGGAGGAGGAGATGCAAGCTAAAGACGATGAGCTCAGCAAGGTCAAAGAGAAACAGGTTCATGCTGAAATGCAGCTGGAGGAGATGGCTGTCAAACAACATCAGGTAATAAACCTACACATACACATACACACAAAACATGGCAGGGCTAGCTCAGCCGTAACAGTACTACACTAGTAATCAAAAGGTTGATGGTTTAAGTCCTAATTGTCGCTTTGGATAAAAGCGGCTGCAAAATGCCAGAAGTGTACATGTCACATCAAGTGAGATGCAAGGACGTGATGACGTAATATCACCATAGTTACAGACTCATTACAAACCCCACTTGCAATATTTTGGATATTTATCGTCTATTTGTTATTTATTTGTCTTTAAAATTTTTATTTTATGTATCTTACTCATACTTGTGAACAGAGGACTCTCCGTTTTCCGCCATCTTTCTTGTTTCTTATTCTGCTTCGAACGCCTACGCAGCTCCAGTTGCATTATGAGATACATTAGCGGACCGCAAGTGTGCATCGCTTACATACTCAAACATGGCTGCCCAAGAAGTAGGTCATCCGGGTACTTCTCGCGTACCTTTTTACAAATACTATGTATTCGGACATACTAAACACTCTCGCATACTCATTTCGCGTACTATTGAGTACGGAAGTATGCGATGACGGACGCAGCCGTTGAGTTTCAAGGTATTATTTCCCATAAGGATGTTTGGAAAACCTGTTAATGTGTTCCATGGTCCAGTGAAACTGCATAGATTTTAGGCTCATGTAAAATAATGGGGTTGTTTTTGACACTTAAACACTGAAAATAACACAAAAATAATATAAAACACTAAAATACAATTGACAACCAGTTAAAAATCAATATAAATAAACAGTTAAACCTGCACTTAACTTTTACTTCTTTATTGTTTCTTTACGCTTCTTAATCATGGAGATGCTTGATCTTGGAATACTGTCTTCTGTTCAGTAAAGGCGCATTCACATGAGAAGTGACAATTGGAGAGAACTTATTAGAAGTAATAATTAAGAGAAGTTTAGTGTTCCTGTGTTGTTCTTTTAATACATTAAACCACATTAAGCTTTTTTTTTTAACTAAAACTGAAAAGCTGATTCAGCTGTAACACAAGTTTAAAAGTGTAACAGTGAGGAAAATCCAGATAAACACAGATACATGTGGAGCTCTCAGACTGGATTTGACAGTTATTTCACACAAATGCAGATTCGTCTCATATTCACACTTTGATGACGTTTTACTGCCCCGCTCAAGCCGAGCGCTGAGCAAAACCGCAGTCACACACACGTCGAGTTAAAGGGAACAAATAGCATCAAGTTTCAAAGATTTTGAGTTTAGGGGACGTTGAGTTGCCAGTTAGAACTGTACATTTATTGTGCTAAACAGTCACCGGATGGAAACATGTCTGACCCGATGATCTGTGTTTTGTGCAGATGAGCGCGGAGAAGCTGGCTCTGCAGGAGCAGCTGCAGGCTGAGATGGACCTCTGTGCCGAGGCGGACGAGATGAGGAACCGGCTGGTGGCAAAGAAGCAGGAGCTGGAGGACATCCTGCATGACCTGGAGGCTCGAGTGGAGGAAGAGGAGGAGAGAGTCGGCCAGCTTCAGTCTGAGAGGAAGAAGATGCAGCAGAACATCACGGTATGGTATTTCACCTAAGCTAACCTGACAGAAAGTCTAAGTGGAATTTTATGTGACTCAGAATACTAGCTAGTGATAACATTATACCTATGACAGTAAAATAACCTGACAAGTACTGAGAGGAATTTTATGCTATGAACAAAGCTGGCTAGCAACAGTAGTATACATTATGCAGGTTATTTGAGTTTCACCTAAGCTAACTTGACAGTAAATCTAAGTGAATTTTATGTGACTCAGAATACTGGCTACTAATAACATTATGCTTATGACAAAAAGCTAACCTGGTCATTTTATAAAGTCAGAAATCTAAAAGAAACTATATTTTATTCAGAAAACTGCCTAGCGATAGCATTAAACGTTATGTTTCTAACAATAAACTAACCTGACAGAAATTCTTCTTATTATACTACAAACAAAGCTGGCTAGCAATGTGCTTATGACAATAAGCTAACCTTGAGAGAACTTTTAAGAGGATTTATTACACAGAAAGCTGGCTAGCGATAGTGAACTTTATGCAGGTTATTTGAATTTCACCTAAGCTAACCTGACAGAAAATCTGAGTGAATTTTATGTGACTCTGAATACTGGCTACTACAAACATTACGCTTATGACAAAAAGCTAACTTGGTTGTTTTTGGTTTTTTTTTACTCAGAAATTTTAAAGAAACTATATGCTATTCAGAGAACTACCTAGCGATAGCAATAAACATTATGCTTATATAAATAACCTAACCTGACAGAAAATCTAGGTGGAATTTTATGTGACTCTGGCTAATACTGGCTAGTGCTGACATTATGCTTATGACAATAAGCTAACCTGATATTTTTTACTCAAAAAGCTGATGAGCAATAGCATTGAAGATTATGATTATGCAACTAACAAATATTGAGATGAATTATAAGCTATTTAGAAAATTGGCTGCTGATAACATGAAACATTTTGTTTATGAGAGAAACTCTGAGAGGAATTTTATGCTACTCAGAAACTAGCAATAGCATTGATCATTAATCAGGTTTTTTGAATGTTGCCTAAGATGATAAGAGTTGCCTAAGAGTGACTAGCATAGTCATAACTAGCATTATGCTTATGACAATAAGCTAACCTGACTCAGAAACTTGGCTAGCGATAGCATTGAACATTATTCAGGTTTTTTAAAGCGCTCACAGTGACTTAGCCATAGCATTGAGCATTCTGCTTATAACAAAAAGCCAACCTGACAGAAATTTTGAAAGGATTTTTTTACTTGGAAAGCTGACAAACGAAAGCATTGAACATTATGGAGATTCTGACCAGTTCTGAGAGGAATTTTATGCTACTCAGAAACTTAAACTTAAACAGAACAATATCAACGTTGTATAATGCTACTTAAGATGAATTATATTTGTTAGTTTTATAACATTTAGAAGTGTGTGCTAATAATGCTAAAATATGATAACTCGCAGTGTATAGCTACTATATTGTGTTAAGTATTGCTGCAAGTTTTCCTAATAGCACAGACTTTGTTAGGGGATTGAGCACAGCCATAATAACACATGACTTTATCAAAATATGTATAACATAGACAGATATGCATAAGCAACATGTTCCCAATTGACAGCTACTGGAAAAGGTTTACTTTATATAATGTGAATGGCTAAACCAGCATTTTGTGTTCATTCTGTGGGACAGGATCTAGAGCAGCAGCTGGATGAGGAAGAGGCGGCGCGTCAGAAGCTCCAGCTGGAACGTGTCACTATGGAGGGCAAACTGAAGAAGGTGGAGGAGGATGTGATGGTGCTGGATGACCAGAACAACAAACTAAGCAAGGTCTGTGTGTGTTAGAAAGGGTTTGTTTCTGAAGGATGAGAGCAGCAGTAAGTACCAGATCTTGGTGGTGACCAGTATTTGTTGTGTTTTGAACACGTAATTAACCAGCAGGTGTTTTAAACAACTTCATGCTGGGGTTTTCTTCTGGTCACTGACCAGAGATGTGTTGTGTATTAAAGCATTAGTTCTAGTTTTTTTTATGACCAGCCAGCATGTGTTGTGTTTTGAACACAAATTAAACAATGTCCTGCTTAAACTGTAATAGTAATAGATGAGTATTAAAAACATATGATAGATAGATAGATAGATAGATAGATAGATAGATAGATAGATAGATAGATAGATAGATAGATAGATAGATAGATATACCTTCTATTATAAAGTATATATAATTGAAGTAGTAGTATACACCGATGAGGCATAACATTATGACCACTGACAGGTGAAGTGAATAACACTAATTATCTCTTCATCACGGCACCTCTTAGTGGGTGGGATATATTAGGCATCAAGTGAACGTTTTATCCTCAAAGTTGATGTGTTAGAAGAAGGAAAAATGGGCGAGCGTAAGGATTTGACAAAGTTGTAACTTTGACAAAGGCCAAATTGTGATGGCTAGACGACTGGGTTAGAGCATCTCCAAAACTGCAGCTCTTGTGGGGTGTTCCCGGTCTGCAGTGGTCAGCATCTATCAAAAGTGGTCCAAGGAAGGAACAGTGATGCACCGGCGACAGGGTCATGGATGGCCAAGGATCATTGATGCACATGGGGAGCGAAGGCTGGCGCGTGTGGTCTGATCCAACAGACGAGCTACTGTAGCTCAAACTGCTGAAAAAGTTAATGCTGGTTCTGATAGAAAGGTGTCAAAATACACAGTGCATCACAGTTTGATGCGTATGGGGCCGCATAGCCGCAGACCAGTCAGTTAGGAAGGAGGTCATAATGTTATTGTGTCACCTGATCGGTGTAGATTATAACCAATATATTCTTATAATTATAAATATAAAATACCAAAATACCATGACAGTGTAAGTGTCAGTGTGTGCATGAGTTTCAGTCTGATTTCAGCCTGCCGTCATGTGGTGTTAAACAGTCTGACTGCCTGCGGTACAAAAGACAGCAGTCTAATGTGCTACCTATTGACCGGTCACACACAGGCACGATTGGCTTTGCCTGTATTGAAGGTTTAAATTAACAGCCTTTGCTCTCTGATTGAGGTGCCCACACTAGCAATAGATGATCTGACCATGGTGCTGCAGCTCTCGCTGAGAATCCGTTGTGGGCAGATGAAACATTTCGTCTGACATCTGTGTGCATGTCGTCAGAGGAGGAGAGTGATAGTCTCAGATCTAATATGTGTTCATCATAACCTTTTGCTTTTGTAAGAGAAGTTTCTGAACTGAACGTCATGTTGGTCCTACAGGAGAAGAAGCTGATAGAGGAGAGATTTGCTGAGTTCACCACTAATCTGGCAGAAGAGGAGGAGAAATCCAAGAGTCTGCAGAAACTGAAAAACAAACACGAGGCCATGATAACAGATCTGGAGGGTACGTCAATTGTCCGGTCTCTATTAATAAACAGTTATAAACATGTATTTGTAATTAATCATTGTCTAATAACACATAGGTGAGTTAAAAAATGTCAGTTACAAAAATCAACTACACTAAATGGCCAATAGTATTTGGACAACTGATTATGAGCATGTCAGACAACTTATTTCAAAAACAAATGCTAATGAAATAGTGTGACATCTATGTTCTTGCAAGACTTTAAAGGCTTTGAAGTATGTCTGTGGGAATTTGTTCCCATTCAGTCGTACAAAACAGCATTTGTATGGCTGGGCACTGATGTTGGTCAAGAATCCATTTCAAAGCTGGTCAGTCTTGCTGAGGTCAGGGCTCTGTGCAGGACTCTGGAGTTTCTTTAAACCAAACTTTTCTTAATGTCTTTATAGAGCTTGCTTTGTGCACAGGGGCACAGTCATGCTGGAACAGAAAAGGGCCTTCCCTAAACTGTTGCTGCAAAGTCAGAAGCATGTCATTTCCTTTATATTATTAATTATTTACACCTGTTAGCAATCGGTGTGGCTGAAACACATGAATTCAGAAATTAGTAGCAGTGTCCCAATACTTTTGATCATATAGTGTATTTTACAGAATATTTTTGACGTATTTTTTGAAGTCAATAGAAGTGACCTGGGTGTGTGTGTGTGTGTGTGTGTGTGTGTGTGTGTGTGTGTGTGTGTGTGTGTGTGTGTGTGTGTGTGTGTGTGTGTGTGTGTGTGTGTGTGTGTGTGCGTTAGACCGCCTGCGTCGGGAGGAGAAGCAAAGGCAGGAACTGGAGAAGAACCGTAGAAAGTTGGAGGGCGACTCCACTGAACTTACCGATCAGATCGCTGAACTCCAGGCTCAGATCGCCGAGCTTCGCGCCCAACTTGCCAAGAAGGAGGAGGAGCTTCAGGAGGCACTGGCCAGGTCTGAACCGCACTTACCAAAACATCTGTGATTGGTTAAATAATAAAAACGTTCCCCACAGAGACGGGGGATAACACGGATTCGTACATGACTCATAGTTTCTGTGACTGTGATTAAAATGTATGATTAAAAGCTGTCGTTTCCTGTGTTTAACTCAAATATTTTCTGTTGTTTTTTTCCCCATGTGCAGGATTGAAGAGGAAGCGGCTCAGAAGAACCTGGCCCACAAGAAGATCCGCGAGCTGGAGGCTCAGCTGAGTGAGCTGCAGGAAGACCTGGAACTCGAGAGAGCCTCGCGCGTCAAGGCCGAAAAACAGAAACGGGACCTCGGAGAGGAGCTGGAGGCCCTTAAAACTGAACTGGAGGACACGCTGGACACCACTGCTGCTCAGGAGGCACTTAGGTAGTTTTACTACTTCAGTAGTTTTAAGTTGCCCTGCACTTAAGTTCTACTTGAGTGGTAAATCCAGGTATTTGGATGTCAGCTTGAGCATATTTAGATATTTATTTATTAAAATGTAGTATTTATGAATCTTATTCTGCCACTGCAAATGCTGTCATGGTTTAAGGCGTAGATTAGCTTATGCAATCAGTTTGCTCTTTATTGAGTCCTTTATTAAAATGAGCTTACAGATTTCAACAGGATAAAAGTCTGCTCTCTCAAGACCCACGAGTATCTAATGAAATTTTACTACTTTACAGAACGGGGAAAAAAAACCTTTTTTTTTTTAAATGCATTTTCTCCCTTTTAGCGCGTCCAATTGCCCGATTGCATCATGCTTCCTCTCCACCAATGCCGATCTCTGCTCTGATTGAGGAGAACGAAGCTAACCCACGCCCCCTCCGACACATTGGCAGCATGCCGTATGCACCTTATCACCCACACTTTGACGAGTGCAGTGCAGCTCAGCGTTGTGTACGGAGAGACGCATCCTGAGAGCACTCTTTTCTCATCTCTGTGCAGGTGCCATCAATCAGCCAGCAGAGGTCGTAATTGCACCAGTCATGGGAGAGAGACCCCATCCGGCTTAGTCCCGCCCATATCTGAACAACAGGCCAATCGTTGTTCATGTGGCCACTCAGCCTTAGCCGGCAGGCAAAGCTGAGACTCGATACGATGTATTCGAGATCCCAGCTCTGGTTCCAGCGTGTGTTTTTACCGCTGCGCCACCTGAGCTGCTGAAAAAAAAAAAATATTTTGGTTGTTTATAAACACACATTTCACAGAAAAGTGCCCAATTTCACGACAGTCATTTAATAACACTCAAATAACACCTGAGTCTTGTTTTTAGCTGCTTTAGACCTCGACATCTTGAACATTTTGACTAACCGATTGCTAACTGAATTGCCGTAGGATTGCTAGGATGCCTCATAGTGCAGATTAACCAGTAAACGTGAGAAACTTGAACGCTACACAGATGAAAAATGTTAAATCACTAAGCACAAAAGTTCAGATTGCACAGCAAATTGCATATTACATGGGAAACGACTCATTTCACTGTCGTGAATTAGGTAGGGCTTTAATTATAAACAGCTAAAATAGTTCATTTTTGTGCAGCTCACATTAAGGCTCATTTAATATTTAATACTGAAATGCATGTGCTTGTGTGTGTCAGGACAAAACGTGAGACGGAGGTGACACATATGAAGAAGACCTTGGAAGATGAAACTAAGAACCATGAGGTGGTGGTGGCAGAGTTGAGGCAGAAACACGGCCAAGCCTTTGAGGAGCTTAACGAGCAGCTCGAGCAGTCCAAGAGGGTAAAACACTAAGTTACACCTACTGCTTCTGATCTACTCTTGTTATATTTCCATTAACAGTTAGCTTCTATGTGCTTGTTCAGAGTGTGCTTGTGAAGAGTTCAAATCTCAGCTCTGCTATCAGACACATGATTGGTTGTGTGTCTGTACGGTGAGGGACAATGGCTGAAACTGGGTTCCTCGTAGTAAGGGCGAGGGCGGCCTCTGCTGACCGGTCGAGTTGCCTTGATGGGCGGAGGCAAAATGGTCCTGGGTTCGATTCCCAGATGGAGCGGTCTGGGTCCTTTCTGTGTGGAGTTTGTTCAGCTCCGGTTTCCTCCCATAGTACAAAGACGTGCAAGAGAGGTGAATTGGAGATACAAAATTGTCCATGACTGTGTTTGATATTGAACTTCTGAACTGATGAATCTTGTGTAACCAGTAACTACCTGTCCTGTCATGAATATAACCAAAGTGTAAATCATGACGTTAAAATTCTGATTAATAAAGAAATAAATATCGAGCCATTTAACATCTAAACTGCTCTACACGGACAATTAAAATGCAAGAATAAAAATACTGACGTGAGTGTCTCTAACCTGTCTCTCCTCCTGGTGTACGTGTGCAGAGCAAGGCCTCGGTGGACAAGACGAAGCAGACTCTGGAGTCGGAGAGGAACGAGCTGCAGATCGAACTGAAGGCGCTGATGCAGGGGAAGGGCGAGTCGGAGCACCGCAGGAAGAAAGCCGAGAGTCAGGTGCAGGAGCTGCAGGTTAAACACGCCGAGAGCGAGAAACAGAGGATTGAGCTGGCCGATAAAGTAGCCAAGATGCAGGTACGAATCACTCGGGTCTCACACATACACAGACACAGGGGTTAGGTATAATAATAATGATTATTGTTATTATTTTTATTATTATTATATTACTACGTATATAGACCTAATACCATATATGTAAAGAGCTGTAGTTATAATAGCTGTTTACTACTGGGACAGTGGTTGCCCAGTGGGTAGAGCTTTTGGCTATCAATCGAAAGATTGTTGGTTTAAATCCAAGCTCTGCTATGCAGCCACTGTTGGGCTCTTGAGCAAGGCCCTAACCCTCTCTGCTCCAGGAGCGCTGTACAATGGCTGCACTCCGTGGTTCAGTTAGCAGTCTAGCTGTAATTTAGCATTGGAATCTTTTTAAAGTTTCTTTGGAGCCGCCATGTATTTCTAAAAGTTCAGGAACATAAAGGTGTAACGTCTGTAATGTTTTGAGTCAGGGTTAAACCTGCGGCTTTCAATTTAACTTCTAAAACACCTCACGGGCAGTTTCAAAAATGGTAATGGGCTGCAGTTTGGACGCTCCTGCTCTACATTTACTGGATTCCCTTCTGTAGCACTAGGATTTGTCATTTTCACTGGGTTCTGGTCATTTAAAACAAGCTTGTTCTGTTTCCTGCAGGCGGAGCTGGACAGCGTTAACACTGTGTTAAATGACGTGGAGGGCAAATCCATCAAAGCAACCAAAGACCACTCCGCCGTGGAGTCGCAGCTCCAGGACATCCAGGTACGAGCTCAGGAGACGCGTTCGCCGGCTCTGATTGTTTATACAAGACTGGGAGGAAGCTTGTAGCATTAACTGCTAATGTTTTGGTCACTGTGTAGGAGCTGCTCCAGGAGGAGACCCGTCAGAAGTTATCTGTGAACACAAGGCTGAGGCAGCTGGAGGACGATCAGAACAACCTGAGAGAGCAGCTGGAGGAAGAGGAGGAGGCCAAGAGGAACCTGGAGAAACAGCTCATTGCATCACAGTCCCAGGTACACACGAAAAAGGGGGTTTGAGGCGCTCGGGTGGCACAGCGGTAAAACACGCTAGCACACCAGAGCTGACATCTCCAACTTGTAAGTTTGGTTATCAGCAGGCTGGGCCCCTACACAAACAGAGATTGGCTGGTCTGTCAGGGTTGGACGCCAGAGAGGATTCCCCATAACTGATGATAATACGACCTCTGCTGGCTGATTAATGGCGCCTGCACAGAGACGGGGGATAATGGGAATCAGTGCGTGACTCTCCGTACGCGAAACTGATTCGCATATGAACTCGCCTCATGCAGGTGAAAAGAAGCGGTCGGCTACTGCACACGTGTTGGAGGGGGCATGTGTTAGTCCCAGCTCTCCTCTGTCAGCAGTAGAGAAGAGATATAATAGGGCAGATATATAAAATGGGGCTCATTGTATATACAAAATATGTTTGTATGTAAAATACACTAGCACACCAGAGCTGACACCTCGAGCTTGTGAGTTCAAATCTCAGCTTCGCTACCGGCAGGCTGGGCGCTCACACAAACAATGATTGGCTCATTCGTAGGGTCAATGGTGCTTGCACAGAGACAGAGGGGACGTGTGTTAGTCACAACTCTCCTTGGTCAGGAGTAAAGGTTTGCATCAATGCAATCGGGTAACTGGATACGACCAAACTGGAAGAAAAATTGGGGGGACAATGCAATAATGTACAAATTAGTGAATAATAAGTTCATTTGTGGATTTGGGGTCACATACTTTTATTGATTATCATTTAAAAATATCAGAGATTTTTTTTTTATTTACTTTTAATTTACTGTCTTGTGTTTTCAAACGAACTCGATGCAACACGATGCTCAGACCTAATGAAGTCTGACGTTTTCTCTGTAGGTAACTGAGATGAGAAAGAAGATGGAGCATGAGGCCGGATCTCTGGATTGTGCAGAAGAAGTGAAGAAGCGTCTGCAGCGTGACCTGGAGTCTGTCACCCAGCGCCTCGACGAGAGGAACTCGGCCTACGACAAGATGGACAAGACCAAGACCCGTCTGCAGCAGGAGCTAGACGACCTGATGGTGGATCAGGACCATCTTCGCCAGATTGTCTCCAACCTGGAGAAGAAGCAGAAGAAGTTTGACCAGGTCAGTGCACCATAGGGATCAGAACGAAGCACCAGACTGTGGTGTACTGGGTCTTTAATACATATGGTTGTGTTTCTGAAGCTGAGTACAGCAAAACATTTGTACATGTTTGTTTAATGCAGGGTCTTTTAAGACCTGGGTCCTCACGAGCTAACAAAAGGTGCATAAAAACGAAATATACTTGTACACGCACACCCCCTTGTGGAGGCTTTGCGTTACATCTTGTAAACCACAGTAGGACCAGATTACCATAATTTCTATTAATTAAGTATATTTCATTTTGTTTTTTGTTTTGATGCATTGTTTGTAAAGCTGAGGCTTTATAGTACATCGAATAAACATATAGTGTTAAAGTGAAGGCCGGTCAGACTGACCTCACTAGCGAATTGTGACAGTACGACTGACAGTTTGGTCTTCAGCATTTGTTTATCACACATGAAACTCTTTAACAAATACAAGCTTCACTTTCAGTTAGGGATGTAACGATGCACCACAATACAGTTAATAACCGATAGAAAAATTCCACGATTCAAATTGTTTTGACATGTAAAATGAATCAATATTCACTTTAAACAGCAGAGGGCACTGGTGCTATACACCTCACATGGTTGACGTCACTGGCGCTATACGCCTGGTTGCCAAATTCGGGGCTCATTCTTCGTATTTCAGTACAGTTTCAGTATAGTGTACAGTGACTAGGACCTTTAAATTTGTTACATTTGTTGCTGTTGTTATATCTGGCTATTAAAATTGATACAGTGGTACCTTAAAACTTAACGTCAGTTGGTTCTGGGAGTGGCGAGTTTAAAAGGCGTTGAGTTTCAAGGTTTTTTTTTTTTCATAAGGATGTTTGGGAAACCTGTTAATGTGTTTCATGGTCTCGTGGAACTGCATATATTTTAGTCTAATGTAAAATAATGGGGTTGTTTTTGACACTTATACACTGAAAATATCAAATATGATATAAAAAAACACTGAAATACAAATGAAAAACAGTTAAAAATCTATATAAAAATACAATAAAACCTGCACTTAACTTTTACTTCTTTACCTTCTGTTTCCTTATGCTTCTTAATCGTGGAGATGATTGATCTTGGGATACCATATTCCGTTTAGTGAAGGTGCATTTACATGAGAAGTGTAAAAAGCTTTTGTGCTGATTTACTATGGAGTGTGATGGTGCACAAAGCTTAACGTGACTTATTGTACTAAAACAACAAGCGAGGAATTTCATTAGTGGAGAGAACTTATGAGCATTTCACACTTTCTCAAGCAACTAGTGACAAATGTAAACATGCAGTTGGTCGTTTTGGTTGATGTAAGATGTTAGGGTGGTTCACTAGCTGTCAAATTCTCATCCTGTTATATTACAGAGTGCAAAGACTTCTTGTTTAATTCCAGTTTATTCTTGATTCCTCATTTACTGTGTGCAGATGCTGGCAGAGGAGAAGGCGATCTCAGCCAGGTACGCCGAGGAGCGCGACAGAGCCGAGGCCGAGGCCCGAGAGAAGGAGACGCGTGCCCTCTCTCTGAGCCGTGAACTCGAGACCCTGTTTGACGTGAAGAACGAAACTGACCGGGCCAACAAGGCACTCAGGACCGAGATGGAGGACCTTGTCTCATCCAAGGATGACGTTGGCAAGAGCGTAAGAGCCTCTGTTTCTTCTGTATTATTTTTATTTAACAATAAAAATATTTCACACAAGCAAATAAATAGGTTTAATTTGACTTCTATGAGGGATCTTCAATAAGTTTCTGCACTTTTTTAACCTCTATTTATTAAGAATTTTAAGAACAAAGCTACATAATCACCTTCCGCTGCATTTTTCCCAGCGTCATACCAACATTTTATTGCCATGAGCCACTGATGCACCGCTGCTTTCACATCATGATCACATGAAAATCTTCTTCCCCCTAAAGCTTCTTTGAGCGTCCAAATAGGCGGAAATCAGATGGAGCTAAATCCGGACTATGAGCGTCTCTTAGTCTCTCAGACACGACCAATTACGACTCCTTCCACCCTCACCGCTTCCAAACAAAATATAAAAGTGTGTAAACTTTTTGAAGATCCCTTGTAGTTTAGAGGATGGTCAGACTGTTCCTGAACTTTATCGGAACTGTCCGGGACTGTGTTAAGTGCGTGAGCTAAATAATTTAATGTAAAACAGTCAGATGGAACTGTCATGTCAATGAATTGTAGATCTCAATCACCGGATTTTACTGACCCGTGCCGGAACTTTCCTTCAGGTGCATGAGCTGGAGAAGTCAAAGCGTGGCATGGAGCAGCAGCTGGAGGAGATGCGCACACAGCTGGAAGAGCTGGAGGATGAGCTGCAGGCCACGGAGGATGCCAAGCTGCGCCTGGAGGTCAACATGCAGGCAATGAAGGCCCAGTACGAGCGCGACCTCACCGGGCGTGATGAGATGGGAGAGGAGAAAAAGAGGCAGCTGGTCAAACAGGTACAGGGTTTTTAACGGTACTTTTTACCCAAATAGAAATTGTGTGTGTGTGTGTGTGTTGCATCATGTAACGTGAGGTACTTTCATCTTTTAGGTGCGGGAGATGGAACTGGAGCTGGAGGACGAAAGGAAGCAGCGCGGCGTTGCCGTGGCAGCACGTAAGAAGATGGAGCTGGACCTGAAGGAACTGGAGGCCGCCATCGACATGGCCAACAAGAACCGTGACGAGGCTATTAAACAGCTCAAGAAGCTGCAGGTACACATGGAGCCCTGTTTTTTTCTCAGCCAGGTGTTATGATTGCACAGATAGCTGTTTAACTATGTGTGTGTGTGCGTGTGTGTGTGTGTGTGTAGGTTCAGATGAAGGACCTGCTGCGTGAACTGGATGAATCCCGTCTCTCCCGGGAGGAGATCCTGGCTCAGAGCAAAGAGAACGAGAAGAAGCTCAAGAGCATGGAGGCAGAAATGATCCAAATGCAGGAGGTACCCGCTTATAACATAAGTTTCGTTTAGACGTGCATGCTTCCCCAGCAATTTATTCAGACAAATTATTCATTCACTGTGAGTTAACAAGCTAAGCTAACCATATAATAGGGCAGGTGCAGCCTAGTGGTTAAGGTTCTGGACTAGCAATCGAAAGGTCGCTGGTTCAAGCCTCACCCTTGAGCAAGGCCCTTAACCCTCAATTGCTTAGACAATAAACTGTCACATTAGTGTAAGTCGCTTTAAATAAAAGCATGTGCTAAAAGCATCTGATAAAGCGTCTGATCGATTGCAAACCCGCCCATGGGCGCTAAAACACTCTAGCACACCAGAGCTGACATCTCAGACTCGTGAGTTCAAATCTCAGCTCTGGTACCGGCAGGCTGGGCGCCTACACAGACAACGATTGTCTCGTCCTTTTGTTACCAGAGGGGATTCCTCATAACTGATACAATTACGACCTTAATGCGTGACTTCGAGCCCCATATGAACTTGGCTTGTGCAGGTGAATAGAAGTGGTCAGCTACTGCACACATGTCGGAGGGGGCGTGTGTTAGTCACGGCTCTCCTCAGTCAGGAGTGAAAGTCAGCATTAGTAAAAAGGAAGCGAAATGCAATGGGGTACTTGGATATGACTAGATTGGGAGCAAGATTGGGAGCAAAATTGGGAGAAAATGCAAAAAAACAAAAAAAGCCCCGCCCAATTAGATGTCAGCATCGAAAGATTGGTCGTCCTATTGGTCATAAATACAAATTTGTGAAGGTTTTTCTTTGTTTTGGATCTTCACTGTGTGTGTGTGTGTGTGTGTGTGTGTGTGTGTGTGTGTGTGTGTAGGAACTGGCCGCAGCGGAGCGGGCAAAGAGACAGGCTCAGCAGGAGAGAGACGAGCTGCTGGATGAGATGAACAACCAGAACAGCAAGAAGTAAGACAACAAACCTTCGTTCAGTCATTCCTGCTGTTCCTAAGTGTGATTAAGTATAGCCAATCTACCTATTGGCATGTTTTGAGCTGTAGAAGGAAAACAAGACACAGGGAGAAATTGTAATCAGAAGCAGGAATCAAACCCTGGGCTCTAAGACCCAGGATTTGTGTTCTTTCATCTTTAGATGTCGCTGTGCGATACTCTATACGGCCAAAAGTATGTGGACATTCCTTTTAATGATTGAACTTAGCCAGACCTTCTCTTCCAAAATGTGACCTGAGCTCACACACTCTGTTGACTGAACGGGCACAAATTCCTACAGACGCACTCCAAAGTCTTGTAGAAAGGTTTCCAGTTGAGTGATTCCAACATGTGGTCTAAGTAGAAGCAAAATTCACCTCTGCCTCTCTCTCTCTTAGTGCTCTGACCATGGACGAGAGGCGTCGGCTGGAGGCTCGCATTGCTAAGCTGGAGGAGGAATTCGAGGAGGAGCAGAACAGCACCGAAATCATTAACGATCGTCTCAAGAGAACCATGCTGCAGGTTAGCGACTGCTGAACACCTCTCTGCTAGCTTAATAGCTATATATATGATCAATAGTATATGGACATTGAACCCTAAACTTTTTTACGTAAATAAAGGATTTGTTTTGCATGATTATTATGCAAGTATTACAGAACTGATCATTAAATGTTGCAACTAATAAAGCACTAAAATGAGCTAATGTCTAGCTCGGGGTTTTTCAAATCTTGGGTCGCAACCCTTAGGTGGGTCACGAGCACCAAAAAATTGGGTCAATGGGAAAAATAATATTAAATAAGCTTGTACACGAATGCCCCCTTGTGAAGGCTTTATGTTTTTTATATATATATACAGTGTATCACGAAAGTGAGTACACCCCTCACATTTCTGCAAATATTTCATTATATCTTTTCATGGGACAACACTATAGACATGAAACTTGGATATAACTTAGAGTAGTCAGTGTACAGCTTGTATAGCAGTGTAGATTTACTGTCTTCTGAAAATAACTCAACACACAGCCATTAATGTCTAAATAGCTGGCAACATAAGTGAGTACACCCCACAGTGAACATGTCCAAATTGTGCCCAAATGTGTCGTTGTCCCTCCCTGGTGTCATGTGTCAAGGTCCCAGGTGTAAATGGGGAGCAGGGCTGTTAAATTTGGTGTTTTGGGTACAATTCTCTCATACTGGCCACTGGATATTCAACATGGCACCTCATGGCAAAGAACTCTCTGAGGATGTGAGAAATAGAATTGTTGCTCTCCACAAAGATGGCCTGGGCTATAAGAAGATTGCTAACACCCTGAAACTGAGCTACAGCATGGTGGCCAAGGTCATACAGCGGTTTTCCAGGACAGGTTCCACTCGGAACAGGCTTCGCCAGGGTCGACCAAAGAAGTTGAGTCCACGTGTTCGGCGTCATATCCAGAGGTTGGCTTTAAAAAATAGACACATGAGTGCTGCCAGCATTGCTGCAGAGGTTGAAGACGTGGGAGGTCAGCCTGTCAGTGCTCAGACCATACGCCGCACACTGCATCAACTCGGTCTGCATGGTCGTCATTTCAGAAGGAAGCTGACGCACAAGAAAGCCAGCAAACAGTTTGCTGAAGACAAGCAGTCCAAGAACATGGATTACTGGAATGCCCTGTGGTCTGACGAGACCAAGATAAACTTGTTTGGCTCAGATGGTGTCCAGCATGTGTGGCGGCGCCCTGGTGAGAAGTACCAAGACAACTGTATCTTGCCTACAGTCAAGCATGGTGGTGGTAGCATCATGGTCTTGGGCTGCATGAGTGTTGCTGGCACTGGGGAGCTGCGGTTCATTGAGGGAAACATGAATTCCAACATGTACTGTGACATTCTGAAACAGAGCATGATCCCCTCCCTTCGAAAACTGGGCCTCATGGCAGTTTTCCAACAGGATAACGACCCCAAACACAACCTCCAAGATGACAACTGCCTTGCTGAGGAAGCTGAAGGTAAAGGTGATGGACTAAACCCAATTGAGCACCTGTGGCGCATCCTCAAGTGGAAGGTGGAGGAGTTTAAGGTGTCTAACATCCACCAGCTCCGTGATGTCATCACGGAGGAGTGGAAGAGGATTCCAGTAGCAACCTGTGCAGCTCTGGTGAATTCCATGCCCAGGAGGGTTAAGGCAGTGATAATAATGGTGGTCACACAAAATATTGACACTTTAGGCACAATTTGGACATGTTCACTGTGGGGTGTACTCACTTATGTTGCCAGCTATTTAGACATTAATGGCTGTGTGTTGAGTTATTTTCAGAAGACAGTAAATCTACACTGCTATACAAGTTGTACACTGACTACTCTTAGTTATATCCAAGTTTCATGTCTATAGTGTTGTCCCATGAAAAGATATAATGAAATATTTGCAGAAATGTGAGGGGTGTACTCACTTTCGTGATACACTGTATTTCATTTTGTGTTTCGTTTTGATGCATTGGTTTTGCAACAATTTGTGGCAGGTGCCATCACTGGGTCGTGGTAAAAAATCATGGACAAAATGTGGATTTTTTTAGTTATAAAAATTTTTTTTATCCTAATTGTAAAAAAAATGTGTATTAGCATTTCACTCAAATGTACCATTTATGTCGCTCAGGTGGCGCAGCAGTAAAAACACAGAGCTAGGATCTCAAATACATTGTATTGTGTCTCAGCTTTGCCTGCCGGCTGGGCTGAGCAACCACTTGAACAACAATTGACCTGTTGTTCAGATAGGGGTGGGACTAAGCCGGATAGGGACTCTCTCATAACTAACGCAATTACGACCTCTCTGCTGGCTGATTGTTGGCACCTGCACAGAGATGAGAAAAGAGTGCTCTCAGGGTGTGTCTCTCCGTACACAGTGCTGAGCTGCACTGCACTCGTCAAAGTGTAGATGACAAGATGCATACGGCTGCTGCCCACTTGTCGGAGGGGCCGTGGGTTAGCTTCGTCCTCCTCAGTCAGAGCGGGGATCGGCATTGGTGAAGAGGAAACATGACGCAATCGGGCAATTGGACGCGCTAAAAGGGAGAAAAAGAGGAGAAAATGCGTAAACAAAATAAAGAATTTAAAAAAAGTACCATTTCTAGCATTGGTTCAGCAGTTCATATAATATTTCCTATCCTACGTGTGTGTGATTGCGAGTATCATTAAAATTCGTCTTCGTGGCTCTCAGGTGGACCAGGTGAACGTGGAGCTGACAGCGGAGCGCAGTAGCAGTCAGCGCCTGGAGGGGTCGCGCTCACAGATGGAGCGGCAGAACAAGGAGATGAAGCTGAAGTTGACCGAGCTGGAGGGAGCAGTGAAGGGAAAATACAAGGCCTCTATCACTGCCCTGGAGGCCAAAATCGCTCAGCTGGAAGAACAGCTGGATATTGAGACCAGGTTAGATCATCATGTGGCTAAGAACGCTAAACACTAAAAAAATACTGTTACGAATAGGGATATGGGATAATGATGCACCACAAGATCGTCTGGTTGACGTCACTGACGCTATACAGGCTTAATTCAAAATATGTTTTGCATAGTTTGCACCTAGTTTGGCTTGGTGGGTAACACTGTAGCCTCACAACAAGAAGGTTCTGGGTTTTATTCCCAGGTCGAGCTGTCTGGGTCCTTTTTGTGTGGAGTTTGCATGTTCTCCTCTTACAGTCTGTAGACATGCAGTCAGGTTAATTGGAGATACTAAATTTGCCCTAGGTGGGTGCCCAGGTGGCGCAGCGGGATATTCCGCTAGTACACCAGCGCCAAGATTCTGATCTTGGGCATAATCGGCATTGCCTGCAGCAGACACGTTTCTGCCAGGGCGGGATGGCCGGATTATGTGGGTGGGGGGTCTTCAAACGCTGTGTAACGACCCTGATTGACAGATAGAGAGGCGTCTGTGCTGAGTGCATGGGTGAAAAGGGGTTCCGCTAAGGGATGCGCACGGGTCGGAGGAGGTGTGAGCAACAATGTACCCACCTCGTCTGCAATCAGGGATCCCCCAGCAGCAGAAGACAAATTGACTACACTGAATTGGGAGAAAATGTATAAATAAAATAGAAAAAAAAAAAAAGCTTTGTGTGTGTGGGTGTTTCCTGCCATTTGCTCAGTAAATTGTACCCACTGCAACCCTGACCATGATAAAATGGTGGTAAAACAGACAATGAATGAATGAACATTGTCTGTGAATAGGAAATATTGCGCATGAATGAACAAAGAATGAGCATAAACATTTGTTCAAATATAAATTGTCGGTGGGTAGCACTGTCGCCTCACAGCAAGAAGGTCCTGGGTTCGATTCCCAGGTGGAGCGGTGGTCCTTTCTGTGTGGAGTTTGTATATTCTCCCCGTGTCTGTGTGGGTTTCCTTCAGAAGCTCTTGTTTCCTCCTACATTCCAAAGACGTGCAAGGGAGGTGAATTGGAGATACTAAATTGTCCATGACTGTGTTCCATATAACCTTGTGAACTGATAAATATTGTGTAAGCAGTAACTACCTGTCTTGTCATAAATGTAACACATGACAAGTGTAAAACATGACGTTAAAATCCTAATAAATAAATACTAATCTGAATTGATTGAATCTTATGTTTGTTTAGAGAGAGACAGTCTGCCTCTAAAATCGTGCGTCGTACAGAGAAGAAGATGAAGGAAGTCGTCCTGCAGGTGGATGATGAGAGACGCAACGCCGACCAGTTCAAAGATCAGGTCGGATCCTGCACATCACAAACTCTTCAAAATCGTCTGTACAGTATCATCTTCATACAGTTCATACAGACACGCCGGCCGCTCAGGTGGCTCATCGTATCGAATCTCGGCTCTGCCTTGCCGGCTGAGGCTGAGCGGCCACATGAACAACGATTGGCCTGTTGTTCAGATAAGGGGCGGGACTAAGCCGGATGGGGACTCTCTCTAAGACTAGTGCGATTACGACCTCTGCTGGCTGGTTGGTGGCGCCTGCACGGAGATGGGAAAGGAGTGCGGTAGAGGGTGTGGCTCTCCGTACACAGCGCTGTACGGCACTGCACTCGTGTCGGAGGGGGCGTGGAGCAGCCCCGTCCTCCCCAATCAGGAGCAGGGACCAGCATTAGTGAGAGGATGATTGACGGGAAGAAATTGGATGCGCTAAAGTGGGAGAAAAAGGGAAAAAAAAAAGTAAGGACACGCCTGGTCACAGAGACGTTTCTCTAGTTATAATATTTTCGACATTTTAAATTATAAACAGAAGCAGAGTGGAATAATGCAGTGACCCAAAAATCATGAAAACTGTTTTTTTTTTTTTTTACGTAAGGGACACGTTTTGCCTTGATAACAGCTTTGCAAACTCATGGATTTCTCTCAACCCTATAATGGTCTCGCCAAACAGTTGAGATGATCACAAAAATGCTGCAACTTTTCATGGATGAACTTTCAGCTTCTAGCTTGAAGGTGAAATATAGGTTAGAAAAGCTGTTTCCTTAAAGTCTAAGTAGGTAGCACTGTCGCCTCACAGCAAGAAGGTCCTGGGTTCGATCCCCAGGTGGGGGCGGTCTGGGTCCTTTCTGTGCAGAGTTTGCATGTTCTTCCTGTGTCAGCGTGGGTTTCCTCCGCGTGCTCCGGCTTCCTCCCACAGTCTAAAAACATGCAGCCAGGCTAATTGGAGACACTGAATTGTCCTATAGGTACCTAGCCGCTAGGGATCATAAACCAGTGCATTGTAGTGCTGGTCCCAAGCCCGGATAAATAGGGAGGGTTGTGTCAGGAAGGGCATCCGGCGTAAAAACTGTGCCAAATCAGTAATGTGGATCACGATCCGCCGGCGACCCCTAACGGGAGCAGCCGAGGAAATAGAGAGGCTGTTTCCTTAAAACCACAGTGTCATGTACCAATATTTTGAGTTTAACACAAGCCAACCAAGGAGTAGATACGGCCCAAACAAGATTATCTAAATACAGCTTATTTTTACACAATCAGACTCAAAGTAAGCTCAATCAAATGGTTGAGCAGACCATTAGAGGGTTAACCAGCTTCATTCAGATTTCCGAGTGATGCCGAGCACTTGTTGCTTTATTTCCCTTTTGACTGGTAGTGTTCGCTGTGGCGTCACAAGGCTAATGTAGCTAACCTAATGGAAACTGTTGGCCACCGGAAACATTAGCGCTGACAAGGCTGTGTGTGCTTCCGCAGGTGGAGAAACTGAACAGCCGTATGAAGCAGCTGAAGAGGCAGCTGGAGGAGACCGAGGAGGAGGCACAGAGAGCCAACGCCTACCGCAGGAAACTGCAGAGGGAGCTGGAGGATGCCACTGAGTCTGCTGATGCCATGAACCGTGAGGTCTCCTCACTCAAGAGCAAGCTCAGGTAAACCAGACCTAACACAACAAGGCTTCTGGGAAATTATCTTCCATCTTTGTATTGTTATTATGATTGTGAATCAATTTCACCTGCTTGGGTGCAAATGAAAGTGACATGTGCTCTGGATAGGCAACAGCAAGACAACCACTAAAAAGGGAATGGTTTTGCGGGTGGTGACCACAGACAAATACTCTCTCCTCATCCTTCCTGACTGATTCTTCTCTAGTTTTGCCTTCTGCTAGTGTCCTTGTGGCACCAACAGCTCATTCAGGTTCCACAGATAGTCCAGCTTCTCCAGGATGGCACATCTTTATGTATGCTGTGACTCCAAGCACAAGAGCATGGGCATGATCCATTACACGAGGAGAGCTGGACATGGTCGTAGAAGAGCATCAGTCCAGCAGCAGGGCAGGTATCTGCTTCTATGTGTGAGGAGGAACAGAAGGAGCACTGACAGAAGGAGCATAGCAGGCTGGAGGCTACTGGTGTGCATGTTTCTGACCAAACTGTCAGAAACAAACTTCATGAAAGTGGTGTGAGGGCCCGACATCCTCTAGTGCGACATGTGATCACAGCCCAACACCATGCAGGTCGATTGGTTACACTAGGGAACACCAGAATAGGTGGATCTGCCATTCTCTTCACAGATGAGAGCACGTTATAGCCAATGGTACCCTGACTGTTACTAGGTTACCGAGACAAAATCGTCAGAGCCACTGTCAGATCTTACACTTTACGGGGCAGGACAACGGCTAAAGTGTAAAGGCAGTCCCCAGTAAGGAAAGTAGCTATTGGCTGTCCTAAAAGTCGCTAGAAGTCGCTAAATGATGTCATCGCCTAATTTGCATAAGAGTTAGCACATGTCGGTAGGTCTATATCTTATTATAAATAGTGTTATACAACAGGTAGTTCCGACCTTACAATCTGATTGGCTGAGAAGCGTTCTAACTGTGCTGATCTTCATGATAACAGCACGGCCTTTTCACACTACAACTGTATTACTCCTCTGAGGCGTTGCCAGTAACGACAAGCTTCATGCACACAAACATGCACGCAGGTGATCCACAGACTTTTTTTTCCCGATCGCGATATAAATCCGTTATCTGATATACTGTACAATCTAGCGCTGTGTGTAGGGAACATAAATCCGTGATCTGATACACAATCTAGTGCACTATGTAGGGAACATAAATCCGTGATCTGATACACAATCTAGCGCTGTGTGTAGGGAACATAAATCCGTGATCTGATACACAATCTAGTGCACTATGTAGGGAACATAAATCCGTGATCTGATACACAATCTAGTGCACTATGTAGGGAACATAAATCCGTGATCTGATACACAATCTAGTGCACTATGTAGGGAACATAAATCCGTGATCTGATACACAATCTAGTGCACTATGTAGGGAACATAAATCCGTGATCTGATACACAATCTAGTGCACTATGTAGGGAACATAAATCCGTGATCTGATACACAATCTAGTGCACTATGTAGGGAACATAAATCCGTGATCTGATACAATCTAGTGCACTATGTAGGGAACATAAATCCGCGATCTGATACACAATCTAGTGCACTATGTAGGGAACATAAATCCGCGATCTGATACACAATCTAGTGCACTATGTAGGGAACATAAATCCGCGATCTGATACACAATCTAGTGCACTATGTAGGGAACATAAATCCGCGATCTGATACACAATCTAGAGCACTATGTAGGGAACATAAATCCGCGATCTGATACACAATCTAGTGCACTATGTAGGGAACATAAATCCGCGATCTGATACACAATCTAGAGCACTATGTAGGGAACATAAATCCGCGATCTTATACACAATCTAGTGCACTATGTAGGGAACATAAATCCGCAATCTGATACACAATCTAGTGCACTATGTAGGGAACATAAATCCGCGATCTTATACACAATCTAGTGCACTATGTAGGGAACATAAATCCGCGATCTGATACACAATCTAGTGCACTATGTAGGGAACTTTAATGTGTTTGTAACACGAACAGTTAGCTTAATAGCCCAGTTAGCAGCTCCTAAGAGTTCTGTTATCACCCATAATCCTTTGGTGTGTGCGAGAGGTTTTTTATTTCTTTTTTTTCCCTTCGGAGGTTCCTGCCTTCTTCTTCTTCTTGTTCTTACCTCCCTAAGATGAGTTTTTGCAACTTGGGATGTCTGCTTTGTAGTGTTAAACTTTATATTGGTTGTGGAACTACTTTTTGGCGGAAGGTATTGTCAATATTAAAGCATATTTATTATGAAATTCAGGACTTCTTTGATTTAATTTCTTTCTTTATTTTGTAAAAACTGTTGTATAAAAGCAATAGAACACTCGAGGTCATGTGTTATCACAAATAACATCACGGCTGTGATCTACGTCACTCGCCTTCGGCTCGTGCCTGCGACCGAATCACAGCCGTGATGTTATTCGCGATAACACACTCCCTCTCGTGTTCTATTGCTTAAGTAGCACATCTCGATAGGTCTTTATACTATTATAAACTATCGGTAGCAAATCTCGATAGATCCATTTATCTGTATCTCAGACATATATCTCAAATTTATTTATTAGGATTAAATTAAATTAAATAAAATTTTATATAAGCCAGTATACAAAACATTTTGTAGTAAATAATATGCTAACCCTCTATGAGGAATATCTTCTAAGGTTTTGCCTCAGTGATTTATCATACCCTGTTGGATAAGATCCCAGTGAGAAATATCTATAGCTACAAAAAACATGGAATAAGGAACAAAAAATAAGAACAGAACTGACAAGGGAAAAGCAACAAAATAGTTTTATGTATACAAACAGCTAAGTACAAGATAACGTAATAAATGCTCAACATATTCACTCAGTAATTAACTTTATTAGACACAACCTTTACTGTACCAGTTGAACTGCTAAGAAAGCACAAAACTGAAAAATAACCGAATACATTTTGTGTTGTCGTAATGTTACGGTCGCAGATGGTTATTTAAAAATGATTGGCTTCCCTAGATGTATGAAAAACGCTCTAAAATCACTGAACGCATGTAAATAAAACGTTAACACATAGCATTAGATAAACAACTGTTATTTAACTGTATTCAATCAAGTATAGCTCATTTGAGCACCGTGCACAGTTCTGAAATAGATAAAAAAAATAAGTCACATAATATCGGCATTACATACACTTAAACTTTAAACTTTTATAACTAAAACCATACATTACTAACCGCTAGTAGAAATAAATTAGGCAAAGGTAGCACAGAATTATAGGCGTTCTACTCAACAGATGTGTGCATGCTCGGTAGGACAAATCGATGGGTAGGATAAATACGGCAGCACCCGCTGCTCGTTGAGGACAGTAACTGCAGAACGAAATGTGCTTTCACGTCCGAGTCTCCAAAGGTCTCCAATAACACCAGAAAAAGTCGCTAGATTTGTCGCTAGTTGCTTTAAAAAAAAAATTTAAAAAAAAGTCGCTAGAGGGGTCTGAAAAATATAGCTAAGCTGCTAAAACTAAATATAGCTAAGTTGGCAACACTGGGAGTTCCTGGATGATGAAGTCAATGAACCTGAATCCAGTTAAGAACTTATGGTATGTTATAAATCAGCGCATCCAGTGCTACCAAATAATGCTTAGGAGCTTAGTGATGCCTTGATCCAGGTCTGAAAGGAAATGACACATCTTGGCGTGTTTACAGGCACATGGGGGCCATACACACTCCTGATTCTCACAGAAAGTCACACAAACTGGATCAGCTTGAGATTAAAATCTTTACTTGGGTTTTCTGTGTAATGTTAAGTCCAGGTTTAAGTGAGTTGATTATTTTGGTTTCCACTGACCATTGTGTTATATTGTTCTCAACAAATGACACAGTTTACATTAGTAAAGATTTTCAACTTGAATCTTTTGTTCATTAAGATTCAATGTGTGATTAAAGTATTCTGACTAAAAAAATTTGGGGGGTGTGTTTTTTTACAGGCGTGGAGATATTCCTTTCACCATGCGCCGCATCGTCAGCCACACCGTCACTCTCGAGAGTGACGACGATCCCGAAGCCAAGGGCGAAACCCAAGAACCCAAACCTGAATAAAGAAGAACCCGGAGTTCTGGCTGTGTTGTAGTACTATAGTACTGAACTGCAGCATTTATATAAATACACACATACATACACTCAAATGTAACTGACCATAGTGTGTACTGGAACTTAGATGCACACACGGATGATTTGTTAGTGCCATAGCAAAAACACACACACACGCACACACACACACACACACACACATATTTTATCGTTTGACAATCAGTACTCCTGTTCGCTCAACCAAGGACCAAATTTCACTTTGATTCCTGCTTATTCTCCAGGAATTTGATGATATGGATGATATTTTTGTAAGGACTCATAGCACGCAGGCTTTGTGTTTCTCAGTCTATTTTTCTAGTTCCAAAAGTGAACAGAAGTGTTTTAGATGGTTAAACAGTGAAGAAAACTATTGGACGGGGACCAAAACGACTTTCTCTTGATATATAGAAGTGTATTTTACTTGGAAGGTTTTATAATGGTGTAAGGACAAACATATAGAGCTCATTTACGATAACTGCTGCGTGATTTTCTCTCTTGTGCCCGTATGTGTTGGTAAATCAGAAGCTATGCAATGTGTAGTACTGTATAAAAGGTAGCTGCTGACACTATTTTCCACTTTTGGGCTTTATGTAACTCAGATTTGTGCACCAAACTTAGGCTTTAACTCATACGATCACCAGAAATATTCAGACGTGCACCAAAATTATTATATACGTCTCTACACTGAGCAGTATAATGGTTATGTGTCCAAACACCACTGAAGGACGAAGCAGAGCTCATATTAGAGCCACTGTGCACTATAGCCTTAAAGTCATACATTCATATATTTCTTTTTCCTTATTTGTTTTGTAATTTGACATTTTTACAGGGGGCTAGAGGGTAGATTCTTCTTTCTCACAGCGCACTGTATTCTCTAAGCACTTGCAGGATTAGCCGGACCTTCAGGTGTTCACTGTCCGATACGTCAGTCAGGAATATAACGCCACGCTAAATCCTACATGCCGCTGGGTTTTTAGATTTGTGCCTCAGACGAAGCATTGTGCTCGCTTCAGCTTTCTCGCTCACACTGCTGGGAAGTGAGAGGAATTCATAACGTTTGAATAGCTAATATCTGGCTTTTGACATGAGGAAACTATAATGCAAAAAAAAAATCCTAATTTTGTACTTCTTTCTCTGCAACTCCTAAATGATATTCAGAGTTGTGACCTGTTGGTATTATGCAAATAAACATGGCTTTCTAAATATCTACAATGGACCTGCTGTGTCTTTCTTCTTTCAATACATTTGTTTTGAATAAAAGTCTTTTGATGTGAATAAGATTTTAAAACGATTAAAGTTATCTTTGATCAGACTATTTTAAAAGCATTTTTGGAACTCATACTGCAATACTTTTAGAGTAACTGTTGGCTCACTTTTTTGACCTTGCATACCATTTGCATCTGTCCAGGATGATTTGCAGTTTCAAGAATTGTAAAACTTCTTCACCTTGACAATAAGCTCTACTTGGAAAGTAAAATTCTGAAATGAGAAAACCAGATGCAATTTAAAAAATCTTTTTTTTCTAAAGTATACTTTTTAAATATAATGTCCTATATCCTATCAAATTAGTTTAAAATATATAAGGTAATATTGATAAATACATACAACTATGTTTAAATAGTATGAGTGAACATTTGAAGTACATAAACATACAGTACAAAAGTATTTGTGACACCCCTTCTAACTGTTCATGCATTCAGCCACAGTTGCTAACAGGTGTAATATATCAATGCTATAAAGGAAATTACATGCTTCCAATTTTGCAGCAACAGTTTAGGGGAGGCCCTTACCTGTTCCAGCATGACTGTGCCCCTGTGCACAAAGCAAGGTCAATAAAGACATGAAAAGCTCAGTTTAAAGAAAATCCAGTGTCCTGACCTTAGCCCCACTGGACAGCTTTGGAATGAATTGGAAGATCACTTGAGGTTTACTTGACCAACAGCGGTACCCAATCATACAAATACTGTCATATTTTGACTGAATGAGCACATGAGTCTTGTGAGAAGCCTTTTCAGAGGAGTGGCTGTTGTTTATTTATTAATTAGGATTTTAACGTCAAGTTTTACACTTTGGTTACATTCATGACAGGAATATTAATTACTCATTACACAAGGTTCATCAGTTCACAAGGTTATACTGAACACAGTCATGGAAAATTTAGTATCTCCAAGTCACCTCACTTGCACGTCTTTAGACTGTGGGAGGAAACCGGAGCACCCGGAGACGGGAGAACATGCAAACTCCACAAAGAAAGGACCTGGACTGCCCCACCTGGGGATAGAACCCAGGACCTTCTTGCTGTGAGGTGACAGTGCTACCCACTTAGCCACTATGCCACCCGAGTGGCTGTTGTCATTACTAGAAAGATATATATATATATTTCATATATTACAGCCAAAATGTCCTTGCAATCTTTTGTTCAGCATGGCTGGCCCATGAGGGACTATTCATAGACTTATCCATATTGCTGCTGGCTGTACCGATCAAAAACGCAAATAACATCCATGGAAGTGTGTTCTTCCTGTAGCTATTTACAGACTGCCTTTAGGTAATTAATTGGGATTACTGTTAGCAGGTGTAAATTTTTTATTAGATGGATTCAAATGTATACTATATGTTTTTGAAACAGGATTCACTTTTGGCCATATAGTGTGTATTAGCAAATAAAAACTAAAGTGGTTAAATATTTATTTTCCTTTCCTCACTTCTTACATTTTAGAAATTGGTAAAATACGTCTTCAAAATACCTTTCCTGCCATGACTGTAACCATCTAAATAAATAAATAAATAATGTCTACAAAAAGGTCAGTCTCGTCAAGCTATTTTAAGGCGACTGTAAGAAAAACAATCTTGGTTGTATGTGTGGTGGGTGGCACGGTGGCTCGGTGGGTGGCACGGTGGCTCAGTGGGTAGCACTGTCGCCTCACAGCAAGAAGGTCCTCGGTTCGATTCCCAGGTGAAGCAATCCGGGTCTTTTCTGTGTGGAGTTTGTATGTTCTCCCCGTGTCTGTGTCGGTTTCCTCCCACAGTCCAAAGACGTGCAAGTGAGGTGAATTGGAGATACAAAATTGTCCATGACTGTGTTGGACACTGAAGTTGTGAACTGATGAATCTTGTGTAACCAGTAACTACCGTTTCTGTCATGAATGTAACCAAAGTGTGTAAAACATGACGTTAAATCCTAATAAATAAATAAATATGTGCAGTAGTTGGTAAGGAAGTTTGTAGTTTGTAAGTAAACACAGAAGGGAGAACATTGTTTATTTGGTTGTTTGTTGTTTACAGACCGTTAGCTTTAGCTAACAGCTTTAGCTAGCAGTTAGCTTTTTTAAATCATCGTTGTTCGTCCTTGGTTTGAACACTAGGTGTCACTGTCACATAAAGCAAATCTATATGAAAAGCGTTTCATGCGGTTATCAAGATCATTTAATACGTTTAAACATTTTCTTATGTTTATTTAATCTTTTATGCTTACATAAACATATTTAGTAAACATAAGAAATGTTCAGTTTGTAATACCTAATGCATTTTGCATGCTTGTATTCCCTCCAAAAAATAACGTTTCTTGATATTTAGATTATTTACAGTCATATAAAATTGTTTGGCATGATTAAAAGTTATTAAATTATAATGTGTTGCTAAATAGATTTCATTTAGATTAATTAAATTCATTTACTGAAAAAAAAAACATTAGTCCTCTGTGATTTATTCAGATTTATGGTCTGAGTCTTAAATTAAATTAAATCTGAATTTATTTTCTTTTTTTTTTAAATGAATTAAAACACATTGAACTAGTTCATGCCAGAGCCGTAGATAGAGAGAGTTGCGACACTCCTTGATCTCGCCGCTACGCGGTCACGTGGTTCATGTAACCCTCAATAGTTCCAAACAAACCCGGCGCTGTCATGTTCTCATATGGGACAGGCAGCAGTGAGTGAAATATTAAACGCTAAATAATAAACATTTGTACAATTTCTGGGTATTTTCAACTGCGTTTACATTTACTGCATCTGCTTTAATATCAATTTGGTATATGAAGTGGAAGATTGATGTTTATAATGACTTAATAGGTCGTTCTTGTTAACACACAGTACATTATATTAGCATACATTACATAATGCGATATCATTAAGTAGTAGAGACAATATACAGTACAGAGATTAGACAGTTTTTTATGTTTTGTTTTTTACATAAACTAATCTCCCTTCACTTTCCTGAGGATTCATAATAATAATCATTTTGGTTAAACACTAAGCCATGTGGCTGGATTCATAAGGTTTACCTGCACTGAATGAACAGATTCATAAACACATTACCGTACCAATACCTTTAACATTATAGTGCAGGTACATGAAATAGCATTAATTCATGTCTTATTTCATGAGTAAGTAATAATTTATTCCTACATGTAATACATGAATTAATTCATAATTAATATGCACTAGTTCATTTTGTCTAATGTAAGTGGTGGACAAGGTACACAAACCATGTAGTTGAGTTGAAGTAGAGATATCCAAGGTAACATATTACTCCAGTAAAAGTAGTAGTAAAAGTAAAAATACTCTTTACCTCCACTAAAGTACTAAACTAAATTTACCTTCAAATGTACTTAAGAATGAAAGTAAAAGTATAATGATTTATTATGGCTCTGATGTTTTATTATCATTTCTGTAACAAGACTCTTGATTAATCAACTTTTAATTAATCAATTTTAGGTGAAAAGACTCTAGTGTCAATAATTTAGCTTAGCTGACTAAGCTAAATTCAGTTATACCTATTAATTAAGATAAACATGTAACATTTAGTGCTGAGCAAATGCTAAATAATAACAGTATTACGTATATTAATGACATCAAATTCATTATTTTTTTTAAAACAAAGCAACAAACAGCTAAAAATGCTTGATAAGTAGTGGAAATGAATGGGGCTCTATGGGATGTTTGGAACTATACAGAGCTCCACAACCCGGAAGCTGCACAGAAAATATGTCCCGCCCCCTTTCCAACGGTTCCCTATGGGAGTGTCGCCACTCTGTTCTCTCTACCGCTCTGGTTCATGCCAGACACACTAATGTACTTTGATGATATTTTAGCAATTATTTTTATACTTTGTTGACACTTAACACATAAACCCAAGTTATTTAGCTGCACGTCAAGGCAAATTTGCATATTTTGTTCTGAGAGCCAATCAGATCCTGCATTTTGAGGCACAGCCCGAAACGCCCACCCTCGCCCTTTGATGTAGCCCCGCCTCTTTAGTATTTAAAAGCAGTGTGAGCCGTAGCAAGTCTGCACCAGTTCAAACTGGAAGAGTTTCAGCTCCCAGTTTTTTATACTGGATCTGTAGTTACAGCAGGACGAGCTCAAAACCAGTATATAAATTACTGCTAGTGTCAGACCTGCTGGACATTTCTCTTACAACAGTTCCAGACCCGTCTGTAGCACTACAGGAGGTAAGTAACCTTATACACTGATCAACCATAACATTAAAACCACCTCCTTGTTTCTACACTCACTATCCATTTTATCAGCTCCACTTAACATATAGAAGCACTTTGTAGTTCTACAATTACTGACTGTAGTCCATCTGTTTCTCTGCATGCTTTGTTGGCCCCCTTTCATGCTGTTCTTCAATGGTCAGGACCCCCACAGAGCAGGTACTATTTGGGTGGTGGATCATTCAGAGCACTGCAGTGACACTGACATGGTGGTGGTGTGTTAGTGTGTGTTGTGCTGGTATGAGTGGATCAGACACAGCAATGCTGGTAGAGTTTTTAAACACTTCACTGTCACTGATGGACTGAGAATAGTCCACCAACCAAAAATATCCAACCAACAGCGCCCCGTGGGCAGCGTCCTATGACCACTGATGAAGGTCTAGAAGATGACCAACTCAAACAGCAGCAATAGATAGTCTCTGACTTTACATCTACAGGGTGGACCAATTAGGTAGGAGTGTCTAATAGAGTGGACAGTGAGTGGACACAGTATTTAAAAACTCCAGCAGCGCTGCTGTGTCTGATCCACTCATACCAGCACAACACACACTAACACACCACCACCATGTCAGTGTCACTGAAGTGCTGAGAATAATACACCACCCAAATAATACCTGCTCTGTGGTGGTCCTGTGGGGGTTCTGACCATTGAAGAACAGGGTGAAAGCAGGCTAAAAAGATATGTAGAGAAACAGATGGACTACAGTCAGTAATTGTAGAACTACAAAGAGCTTCTATATGGTAAGTGGAGCTGATAAAATGGACAGTGAGTGTAGAAACAAGGAGGTGGTTTTAATATTATGGCTGATTGGTGTATATACTCATATATAGTGCATTAAAGCAAGGCTTCTCAGGTCCAGTCCTGAAGAAGCTGCAGCAGGTGTGTTGGTGGCAGGGAAGCCAGAAGCTTTGCAGTACAGTGAACCTTGAGGACTTGAGTTAGGAAACCTTCATTCTACAGTAGAGTCACAAACAATAAAATATAGAGGGAAAGCTTTGGGCTGTCAATCAAAAGGTTGAGAGTTTGAATCTTAGCTCTGCCATGCTGACAATGTTGGACCCTTGAGCAAGGCCCTAAACCCTCTCGGCTCCAGGGGCGCTGTACAGTGGCTGACCCTGCACTCTGACCCCAGCTTCCAAACAACCTGGGATACGTGAAAAAGAATTTTTTTGTATTGTACACTTGTAAATGTACTGTATATGTTACAAATAAAGGCATTCTCTATTTCTCATGCATGCTAAATGTGGTCGAGTAAGCCACATGCACTTATTGGTCAATGGGAAAAACTTTGAGTTGTGTGTTTAATTTAGACCTGTGCACATCACATGGATAGCTGCTATTTCAGAACCAGCTTTGTTCTGCATAGACTGTGCAGGCAAGTGTTTTAAATATTCGGTGTGTTCATCTGTGCACTAATCCCAACTTACATCTTGTTTTGCATAGCAAAGATTCCTGGGAAACTGTACGACTGTCTGGAGGAAGACTTCTATACTCACACAGCACACACAGCTAATCAGCTTGCTTCTCCTGCAGCATCATGGAGTTTTCACTGGTAAGCCTATCACTCTGCATCCAAGTTTTACTCAGACTGATGTGACAAACAGAGTTTAGATCATTTTGTGTTTGTTTCTTCCTCATCGAGGAAGCATTTAGCCAATGCTTTTATCCAAAATGATACCTAATTCACCCTAATTCAGTCGTGGCCAATTGGAGCTTATCCCTCCCGTTGCTGCCACCACCCCTACTTCCGATTAAGGGTGTCTGTCACGCGTCTGATTGCTTTTTTTTCACCTGTCAGGGGCGGGGTCTTACAGAGCGCAGTATCGCATGCAGAGTCACTTACTGCCATCTGTGATCAGCCACCCGTGCCTCGACCGGACAGCACACCGCACCAGCGTTGAGGAACCTTGTTTCAGCCATTGTCTAGTTGTATCCAATTTCAATTGCATTACGCTTCCTCTTTGCTAATGTAGATCTCCACTCTGACTGAAGAGAGCCGTGACTAATACACACCCCCTTCATATGCGGATCAGCTTTGTGTACGGAGAGTCGCACCCTGATCCTCATTATCCCTCGTCTCTGTGCAGGTGCCATCAATCAGCCAGTAGAGGTCGTAATTGCAGCAGTTATGAGGAATCCCCTCTGGCACCCTTCGTTGAACAACAAGCCAATCGCTCGTGTAGGCCCCCGGCCTGCTGGTAGCAGAGCTGAGATTCGAATCAACGAGTTCGAAATGTCTGCTCTGGTGTGCTAGCATGTTTCACCGCTGCGTTTAGCATTTAACAGCCTATTTTTTATATATTTTTTTAATTTTGCATTGTCCCAACACCTCTTTAGATGACATGACACCCTTTTTGACCATGATAGGTTGCAGTCTTGGGTACTCTGAAACAGAGTTGAGGAATAATGTGTTGATCAGGTTGTGGCTGTCCGTACACAATGCCGATCCGTTTGTGAACTCGCCTCGTGCAGGTGAAAAGATGCAGTCGGCTACTGCACACGGGTCGGAGGGGTGTGTCAGTCTCGCTCTCCTCAATCAGGATGGGGATCGGCTTTAGTAGAGAGGAAGCATAATGCAATGGGGTAATTGGAAACACTAAAAGCTGGGAGAAAAAGGGGAGAAAATGCATAAACAAAAAAAATATATATAAAAAAACAATCAGTAGATTCTCACAAAAGGTTTTAGCATGTATAAAGGACCATGCTACTATATCCAGATTTTTCCGCTACTCGTGCTGGCACCTTGACTCAAGGGAGCAATGAGCCAGCAGCACAGGCCAGCAGCACAAATGACTCAAACTTAGGAGCTCAAATTTTCTGAGGTGGTGGACTGCCTATTCATTCTAATGCAAGGCAAATTCTTGCCCCCTATAGTGCATTCCTGTTGTTTCTTATATGCTGCACTGGGGCATTTGGTTGCCATTATTTGGATTTTGCTTGTCCCATAAAAGCAAAGGGGTTAGAAATAACTCCAGTAACAGTAATTGAAGGTTTTTTTGCCTTGAGAAGGTGGTGCACATGAGAATGTGATTTCCATGCAGAGGTAGATCAGGGGTCAGTTGGTCTTGTGATAGCCTCTGTGCTTGTGTAACAAAGTCTGTGTGTGTGTGTGTACGCATGTGCAGTGTGTGAGCAGGATGTTGTGATTGTAGTAAGTGTGTTTGCTGAACATGTGCGTCACTGAGCTCTCACAGCTCATGCAGACGGCTGATGTTCCACATTCTCGTTGAACGTGCCGAATATTTAACCGAGGTCACTGTTTACCGTACGTAATCAACAGTTAATATGTGATCAACGTCTACAGCTGAGGTACATTCACTTGTAAGGGATGTGTACTTCACAGCAGGGTTGTGATAGCAGTGTTCTTTTACTCTGACTGACCAGGGTGACCATACGTCCTCTTTTTCCCGGACATGTCCTCTTTTTGAACCTAAAATGCTTTTTTATAGGGTTACGGTGACCTTTTTGCCTAATCACACCTATTATTTAGTTTTATATCTCTTAGCTTGTTTGCCTTTGTTCCATTTGGCGTCTTTGTAATTAAAAGACACAAAATGTAATGGACTAGTTTACTGAATCCAAAACAAACACTGAAGTATGGCTTGATGATTTACACTGTCCTTTCTAATTATTGAGTTCAGTCTCATCCAGCATCAGTACCGAACTCACTGCTGCTCTTAGGATTGAATGGGCACAAATATTCCCTCAGACATACTCCAAAATCTTGTGGAGAACCATCCTAGGAGTCTGCAGGCTGTTCAAGCAGAGAAGGTGGGTGGGTGGTGACTGTGTTAATGCCCATGGTTATGAATAAAATGTCTAACAAGCTTCAGTGAAAGCATGTGTTATGTTGTCTGTGTAGACACCAGGCCGGTTGATATCCCTGCTGAGATTCAAACCCGGGTCTCAGCATTGCTGGGCTACCTAATAGACCACTGCGCCAACCGAGTGCCCACCAATGACTAAAAAAAACACATTAAAAAAGGCTGCAAAAGTACATCTGTGGAGCCACTGTGGGGGTGGTACATGCGGCAGAGGAATTGCAATAGGAAGAAAAAAGGAAGGAAATGCAGAAAATGGCCCTACTGTCATTGATAAATGTCAGTGCAAACACGCCAGGTTCCTACCACAATGCTTTGGTGCTTTAGGTATTGGATTATCAGTCAGAAGGTTAAGGGTTTGAGCCCCACTACTTTCAAGCTGCTAAACACTGTTGTATTCAGCCCTATGATTGATTTTAATTAAATATGAGTTTCCTATTATGGGCACAGGGCAGGTTTTACTCGTAAAAATCATAAATGTGATCTTACGGCGTTATACAAACAAACAAATAAGAGCATTTTAAAAGTAATTTTGTGTGTGTGGTGTGGTGTGTACAGGCTCACCCGGTGATTAAAGCGTTCATGTGCGGTTCTCTCAGTGGAACCTGCTCCACTCTGCTCTTCCAGCCTCTGGATCTGGTGAAAACACGTCTACAGACTCTACAGAACAATGTACAGCCTGGGTGAGAACCACAAACACTCACATATCAACATATATCACACACATACCTTGAACTTTATTCAGAACTTGACTCAATGTCTCTATACAGACATTTACACAGATCAGCCATAACATTAAAATTACCTCCTTGTTTTTACACTCACTCTGTCTATTTTATCAGCTCCACTTACCATATAGAAGCACTTCATAGTTCTACAATTACTGACTGTAGTCCATCTGTTTCTCTGCATGCTTTGTTAGCCCCCTTTCATGCTGTTCCTCAATGGTCAGGACCACCACAGAGCAGGTATTATTTGTGTGGTGGATCATTCTCAGCACTGCAGTGACACTGACATGGTGGTGGTGTGTTAGTGTGTGTTGTGCTGGTATGAGTGGATAAGACACAGCAGCGCTGCTGGAGTTTTTAAACAGCTCACTGTCACTGCTGGACTGAGAGTAGTCCACCAACCAAAAACATCCAAGTCTAGAAGATGACCAACTCAAACAGCAGCAATAGATGAGCGATCGTCTCTGACTTTAGGAGTGTCTACTAGAGTGGACAGTGAGTGGACATGGTATCTAAAAACTCCAGCGGCACTGCTGTGTCTGATCCACTCATACCAGCACAACACACACTAACACACCACCACCATGTCAGTGTCATGTCAGAATGATCCACCACCTAAATTAATACCTGCTCTGTGGTGGTCCTGATCATTGAAGAACAGGGTGAAAGCAGGCTAAAAAGTATGTAAAGAAATAGATGGACTACAGTCAGTAATTGTAGAATTACAAAGTGCTTCTATATGGTAAGTGGAGCTGATAAAATGGACAGTGAGTGTAGGATCAAGGAGGTGGTTTTAATGTTATGGCTGATCAGTGTACATGCACTACACAGTTGTGTGTGAAGAGTTCTGTAAATCAGATTGTAAGGACAGTTGTAGCTTAGATGTTATGGTACTGGACTAGTGATCTAAAGGACTGCTAGATGATTGCTTGAACAAAATACTGTTACAGTTCTGTAAGTCACTTTGTATAAAAGCATTTGCTAAATGCCAAGTGTAATCATATTTTCTGTGTATCAGTTCAGGAAGGGTCGGCATGGTGAAGGTTTTCCTCAGCGTTGTGAGGACCGAGAAGCTGCTCGGCCTCTGGAAGGGAGTCTCGCCTGTGAGTCGTACCCACACATTTTTATCACATGACACTTTAACACACATTGTAATGAACTGTCGTAACTTTTTGGTCTCTGCCCTCTGCCCTGCAGTCGTTTGTACGCTGTATTCCTGGAGTGGGGATTTACTTCAGCACCTATTACAGTATGACGCAGCATTTTTTTTGCGACAGAGCTCCTCATCCCGTAGAGGCTGTGCTGCTGGGAGCCGGAGCCAGATGTGTGGCCGGAGTCTGCATGCTGCCCGTTACTGTGATCAAAACTCGCTTTGAGGTGAGTAAGAGTAAACTACATCAAAGTGGGGTACAAATGTGATGATGGATGGATGTATAAATATACAGTATATATATAGATATATATATAGATATATAGATGGATATATGGATATATAGATGGATGAATATATAGATGGATATATAGATGGATATATATATATGGATATATAGATGGATGAATATATAGATGGATATATATATGGATATATAGATGGATGAATATATAGATGCATATATAGAAGGATATATAGAAGGATGGATTGATAGATAGACAGAAAGATAGATAGATAGACAGACAGACAGAAGATAGATAGACAGACGGATGGATACATGGGTAATTAGATGTATAGAGACAGACAGACAGACAGACAGACAGATAGATAGATAGTTCCTACATCAAAGTGGGGTACAAATGTGATGAGATACGTGTGAGGAAACTTGTGTGGGAATTTGGTTTAACGTCTTACTGTGGTTGAAGCAAACTTATAACTTTAAATATTAGTAGCCAAGCCTTCAGTTCTAAAATAGAGCTCAAAGAAGTGGTCATTGAATGGACTGCATTTCGAACCACAACCCACTGTAATAAATAATATACACGCTACCAATTATACAGCATATCAAATGATATCTGGTCATACAATTATGTTTATAGGTTGTGTGTTTGAGTGTAGCCTAGTTGTTAAGGTACTGGACTAGTAATAAAAAAGGTTGCTGGTTCAAGCCCCACCACTGCCAGGTTGGTGCTTGCCCTTAGGCAAGGCCCTTAACCTTCAACTGCTTAGACTGCTCACTGTACTCTAAGTCACTTTGGATATAAGTGTCTGCTAAATGTTGAAAATGTACATGTGTGTGTGTGTGGTACAGAGTGGACGCTTTAACTACAGCAGTGTAGCTGGAGCACTACGCAGCATATGTCAGACCGAGGGGCCGAGAGCTTTGTTTTCCGGCCTCACTGCTACTCTACTTCGAGACGCACCCTTCTCCGGCATCTACGTCATGTTCTACATTCAGGCCAAGAACACACTGCCCACTGGTAAGTACACGCACAAGTGTGAATGTGTGTGTGTAGTGCTCAAGAATATGCTGTACACTAGTCGTTTCATAAATCCAGTGTACCTTTATGCCACTAAAAATTAGGCTTACATTGGGTCTGGCATTCAATTAGCATTCAAACTGTGACTCATCACAGAAATGATGCCTGGTGCCACATACTGCTGTAAATGTGCTCTGCTCGAGGTTTAAAAATTGTGAAGCAGAGTAAATGGTCTACCAAGGGTCCAGAAAGCATTCTGAAACGAATGAATCAGCGTTCGGCTTGAGTGGTGCGGTAAAACATCATCAAAGTGCTCATATGAGACGAATCTGTATTTGTGTGGAATAACTGTCAAATGCAATCTGAAAGCTCCACATGTATCTGTGTTTATCTGTATTTTCCTCACTGTTTCACTTTTAAACTTGTGTTACAGCTCGGAGTAACTTGTGTTAACAATGACACAGTCTGCGCAAAAGTGGCATTTTGTATGGAGCTCAAACGCTGCCATAAGTATCTGAATCTGAATTTTATAAATTTGAAATATTTCAATCTGAATTTTATACATTTGAAATATTTAATGGCGTAATTTATAAATTTGAATTTTAACAATGCTTTTTTGTGATTTGAACTTGTGAGGTGGTGAAATTTGCTGTTGAAAAATTTTCATTTCAAAATTACAACTTTCAACTTTTCAAATTTCAGATTTTAAAAATTCAGATAAAAAAAATTCAGATCTCTCAGATTCAAATCTCAGAAATACGAATTCAAGCTTGAGGTGAAACATCCGGGTTTCCCAGGAAAAGTAAACTTTCCAGAGCGATTCGAACGCAGCATTTAACCAATCACAGCGCTGCCTCACCTACGCGCGTTCATGTCTGTGGAGGAGAAATGAATCCCAATGAGGAAAGTGCATCCAAAGTTCTTCAGATCCACACAGTCAGCTAATTATTTATAGTTCTGGTAAATACTCAACGTGCTTTACGGCAAGTTTTATATTTTGCGTTATGTAACGCTGGTGGCGTGATAACGCGCGGGGTAAGGTTAGTTAGCGTTAGCTAGCTTGTTGGTAGTGGTTAGCTAAGAGTTTTGCTTGGCATGAGCTGGTCTGAGTTTAGGAAGGCATGGATATTCCGTTGCTTGCACATATTAAAACGGGGAGTTCAGAAATGTTGTGAAACTTCTTTCCTGGTGTGCCGTATAGCACTTCAGAGTTCAGTCTTTACCTCATTTACCTAACACACCTGGTTCGACTCATCTGGTCAGTTGAGGTTGACACTTTGGATGCACTTACCTCATTGGGATTAATTTCTCCTCCACAGACATGAACGCAGGTGAGGCAGCGCTGTGATTGGTTAAATGCTGCGTTCGATCGCTCTGGAAAGTTTACTTTTCCTGGGAAACCCGGATGTTTCACCTCAAGCTTGAATTCGTATTTCTGAGATTTGAATCTGAGAGATCTGAATTTTTTTTATCTGAATTTTTAAAATCTGAAAATTGCAAGTTGTAATTTTGAAATGAAAATTTTTCAACAGCAAATTTCACCACCTCACAAGTTCAAATCACAAAAAAAGCATTGTTAAAATTCAAATTTATAAATTACGCCATTAAATATTTCAAATTTATAAAATTCAGATTGAAATATTTCAAATGTATAAAATTCAGATTGAAATATTTCAAATTTATAAAATTCAGATTCAAATACTTATGGCAGCGTTTGAGCTCCATAATTTTGCCGCTTCTCATGTGAACGCACCCTAAAATGTAATGTGGCTCACTCTAATCATAATTTGTACAGACTCTGAATCATAATTATGCCTTAAAGCTTTAGAATCATGCACACCAGACCACGCCATCATCAGTATTATACAAAGGACAATCAACAAAAGAACTGACCAGAAATACAATACGATCAGCCATAACATTAAAACCACCTCCTTGTTTCTACACTCACTGTCCATTTTATCAGCTCCACTTACCATATAGAAACACTTTGTAGTTCTACAATTACTGACTGTAGTCCATTTGTTTCTCTGCATGCTTTGTTAGCCCCCTTTCATGCTGTTCTTCAATGGTCAGGACCACCACAGAGCAGGTATTATTTAGGTGTTGGATCATTCTCAGCACTGCAGTGACACTGACATGGTGGTGGTGTGTGATGGTGAGAATAGTCCACCAACAGCCCCCATGGGCAGCGTCCTGTGACCACTGATGAAGGTCTAGAAGATGACCAACTCAAACAGCAGCAATAGATGAGCGATCGTCTCTGACTTTACATCTACAAGGTGGACCAACTAGGTAGGAGTGTCTAATAGAGTGGACAGTAAGTGGACACAGTGTTTAAAAACTCCAGCAGTGCTGCTGTGTCTGATCCACTCATACCAGCACAACACACACTAACACACCACCACCATGTCATTGTCACTGCAGTGCTGAGAATTATCCACCACCAAATAATACCTGCTCTGTGGTGATCCTGTGAGGATCCTGACCATTGAAGAACAGGGTGAAAGCAGACTAAAAAGGTATGTAGAGAAACAGATGGACTACAGTCAGTAATTGTAGAACTACAAAGTGCTTCTATATGGTAAGTGGAGCTGATAAAACGGACAGTGAGTATAGAAACAAGGAGGTGGTTTAAATGTTATGGCTGATCAGTGTATAATGTTATACTGGATACTAGGACACAGTGGGATAGTGGCAAACAAAAAAGCAAACCAACTAGCCAGATACAAATTAAGACAAAACACAACAAACATTTTCTCCATGATTTTGCATGGGACAGTTAAAAGACTTCAACTGATGAATCTTGTGTAACCAGTAACTCAAAGTACATCAAAGCTCTAGTGCATTTCTCTGAAAAGGATTTTGGAGCTCAATTCTGTTGAGCGATGGTCAGTAAATGCGTGCATGCACGTTTGATCTGTAGGATGGGACCGGCTCTGTCTGGTTAGTTCAGAAGGGGCAGCTGGTCTAAAAGCGTTACACAATATAAGTACTTACACAATCGCTCAGAATGTGCACACTCACATTTTTGTAGACCTCCTATGACGTGTGACTTTTATCTTCTGTGTGTGTGTGTGTGTGTGTGTGTGTGTGTGTGTGTGTGTGTGTAGAGATAAGCGAGTCAGCGTACGGTCCCTTAGCTAACTTTGGCTGCGGGGTTGTAGCCGGTGTGGTGGCCTCTCTGGTGACCCAGCCTGCAGACGTGGTGAAGACTCACGTGCAGGTGAATCCTACACGGTTCAGGAGAAGCGCTGATGCCCTCACATACATCTACATGGTAATTTAGTTTCACTGTTTCCTCTTGTTTCTGCTTTTCACCTCTGGATTGTCTCTGATCTGGATTGTCTCTGAGCTTTTTCTGAGCACATATAAACACCCCTCCTAATTACTGAGTTCACATGTTTCAGCCGCACCTATTTACAACACATGTTTAAAAACCAACTAGATAAAATTCATTCCATGCTCCCACTTTTCTTGTTTTAGCATAGCTGCACCCCTGTGTACAAATCAATGTCTATAAAAACATGGCCTGATCAGTTTGGTGTTAAGAAACTCCAGTGGCTTGCACAGAGCCCTGACCTTAGATAGATAGATAGATAGATAGATAGATAGATAGATAGATAGATAGATAGATAGATAGATAGATAGATAGATAGATAGATAGATAGATAGATAGATAGATAGATAGATAGATAGATAGATAGATAGATAGATAGACAGACAGATAGATAGATACAGTAGATAGATAGATAGACAGATAGATGGATGGATGGATAGATAGATAGATAGATAGATAGATAGATAGATAGATAGATAGATAGATAGATAGATAGATAGATAGATAGATAGATAAAGAGACAGACATACTGTAGATAGATACAGTAGATAGTTAAACAGATAGACAGACATATAGATAGATACAGTAGATAGACAGACAGACAGATAGATAGATAGATAGATAGACAGTTAGATAGACAGTTAGATAGACAGATAGATAGACAGATAGACAGTTAGACAGACAGATAGACAGATAGATAGATACAGTAGATAGATAGATAGACAGATAGATGGATGGATGGATAGATAGATAGATAGATAGATAGATAGATAGATAGATAGATAGATAGATAGATAGATAGATAGATAGATAGATAGATAGATAGATAGATAGATAGATAGACAGGTAGACAGATAGATAGATAGATTGATAGATAGATAGATAGATAGATAGATAGATAGATAGACAGACAGACAGACAGACAGACAGACAGACAGACAGACAGATAGATAGATAGATAGATAGATAGATAGATAGAAGTACTTTATTCATCTCAAGGGAAATGTTTGGCCTCCAATAGTTGAACATAAAGGAAAACCAATACAAATACAAGTAGTGTAAGTAACAGGGTGATATAGTAAGAATATAAATTATATAAGCTGTACATGGCAGAATGTGCAAATTTTGTATCTGGCAATATGGCATGGACTAAAACTAAAGCTAAAAATAATAATAATAGCAGTAATAACTTATAGATTGTTATAAACAGCATATACAAATATAGAAGTATACTGTAAATATAAAATATCATATAGATTATTGATTTCATCTTTCATGAGATTTTCCCTGTTAGAAACCCATACCGATATTAACCTTCATGTTAGATGAAAAGAACAGTCAGTTCTAATTTTGCTTCTGGAGTTCTTGATTACTGTTGTAACGTTTCATGCGTGTGAACGAGCAGTTAGGACTCATTATAATATCACTTTGTTACGTGAGTAATGTTGACCTTTGTCTCATCTTTAGTGGACTTTCAATTCCAGTTTTCCTTTAGTCAGGGGTTATTTTAGCACATGAAATAGCTGATGTATTAACTCTCCTTTCACCTATGCACTTTTTTTCTCACTTTTCACACCTTCTATCATTTTAATCAGTCTCACTCCTGCACTCATTTAATCACACCCTGATTTTCATGCAATATAATCATCAGATGTGTGTTTATGGCTGGAAAAATTGATTCTCAAAAACAACACTGCAGTGGCATGCAAGCTCTACTGGTTTTATTATTTAATATTCAGTACTGCTCAAATGTTATAGGCAGGTGTGGACAGAATGCTGTAAAATAAGAATGCTTTTTAGTAGTTTTTTAATAGTTTTTAATAATTAACAAAATGCAAAGTGAATGAACAAAATCTAAATCAAATAATCCATATTTGGCGTGACGACCCTTTGTCATCAAAAGAGCATCAATTTTTCTTGGTACACTTACACAAAGTCAGGGATTTTGTAGGATTTTTGTATTAGGTGTATTATTAACCAATTATACCACAGGTGATAATGATTGAAACACTGAAACAGCTGTTTAGGAGGCTTAAAACTGGTGAGGAACAGCCATTCTTACTTTGCAGCATCTTCAACACCTGCCTAAAACTTTTGCCCCACGATAGATTTGCAACCCTGTCTCGTGTGTTACTGCATTGTGGACCCACTATGACCCTGACCAGGATAAAGCGGTGGTAGAACGTAAAAATGACTTGACAATGAAAAGTACATCTGCTGCATACACCGATCAGCCATAACATTAAAACCACCTCCTTGTTTCTACACACATTGTCCATTTTATCAGCTCCACCTACCATATAGAAGCAATTTGTAGTTCTACAATTACTGACTGTAGTCCATCTGTTTCTCTGCATGCTCTGTTAGCCCCCTTTCATGCTGTTCTTCAATGGTCAGGACTCTCCCAGGACATTATTTGGGTGGTGGATCATTCTCAGCACTGCAGTGACACTGACATGGTGGTGGTGTGTTAGTGTGTGTTGTGCTGGTATGAGTGGATAAGACACAGCAGCGCTGATGGAGTTTTTAAACACCTCACTGTCACTGCTGGACTAAGAATAGTCCACCAACCAAAAATATCCAGCCAACAGCGCCCCGTGGGCAGCGTCCTGTGACCACTGATGAAGGTCTAGAAGATGACCAACTCAAACAGCAGCAATAGATGAGCGATCATCTCTGACTTTACATCTACAAGGTGGACCAACTAGATAGGAGTGTCTACTAGAGTGGACAGTGAGTGGACACAGTATTTAAAAACTCCAGCAGCGCTGCTGTGTCTGATCCACTCATACCAGCACAACACACACTAACACACCACCACCATGTCAGTGTCACTGCAGTGCTGAGAATGATCCACCACCTAAATAATACCTGCTCTGTAGTGGTCCTGTGGGGGTCCTGACCATTGAGGAACAGGGTGAAAGCAGACTAAAAAAGTATGTAGAGAAACATATGGACTACAGTCAGTAATTGTAGAACTACAAAAATGGACATTGAGTGTAGAAACAAGGAGGTGGTTTTAATGTTATGGCTGATTACTGATAAGTCGCTTTGGATAAAAGCGTCTGCTAAATGATGAACATGAAATCCATCGATTTCCTTTTTCATTTCCTTATCACAGTATATTATAGCTATTGAATTTGTTTTGTAAAATGTTAAGTAAATGTTAAGTTAATGGTAGATTTGGCAGCAGTTGTTCACCTGTACTACACCTGTGTGTATATTTCAGGAGCACGGACTGGCTGGGTTTTTCCGTGGCGCGGTGCCACGTTGTCTTCGCAGGACGATGATGGCAGCGATGGCGTGGACCCTGTACGAGCAGCTCATGGCTCGTATGGGCCTTAAATCCTGAGTGAGAGAAACTTAAATAGAGATAACGAAGGCTAACGAAGAAAGACAGGATGATCGAAAAAGAGCAGAATGGAGCTGAAGACAACCGGTATGGAAGTGGATCCAGTTTCTAGAGCCAGGATGTAGTGTTTACATCTGAGACATTAAACTGGATGAAATGACTGACTACAGGAAGCTTTATGGTAAAGGATTCAAGAGTGGGGAAAAGGATTTTCCTATAGAAGATTTAAGCTGTTCTTTCGTGAACTGAGCTGGTGTGGTCTGTAGCATGTGTAAAAGCAGTGCACTTTAAATGCTGGGCATTATGTAGTTGGTTAAAAGCGTCGGTCTATTCCTTGTGCCGACACCTTAATCAGACAGTAATCACTAGCAAATGCAGTGTCAAAATAGTGTAGGTAGCTCAGTGGATAAGATACTGGACTAGTAATCATAAAATTGGCGGTTCAAGCCCCACCGCCACTGTTGGGCCCCTGAGCAAGATCCTTAACCAGTTGGTCAAATTGTATTCAGGCACTTTGGATAAAAGCGTCTGCTAAATGCTGCAAATGCAATGTAATGTAATTCCCAATCTGGCCTACTTGTATACAGACTCATATAATTGTGTCTGAAAAGCACTCAATCAGCATCTCTGACTCTAACTTACACAGATCAGCCATAACATTAAAACCACCTTCTTGTTTCTACACACATTGTCCATTTTATCAGCTCCACTTACCATATAGAAGCACTTTGTAGTTCTACAATTACTGACTGTATTCCATCTGTTTCTCTGCATGCTTTGTTAGCCCCCTTTCATGGTGTTCTTCAATGGTCAGGACTCTCCCAGGACCACCACAGAGCAGGTATTATTTGGGAGGTGGATCATTCTCAGTACTGCAGTGACACTGACTTGGTGGTGGTGTGTTAGTGTGTGTTGTGCTGGTATGAGTGGATCAGACACAGCAGCGCTGCTGGAGTTTTTAAACACCTCACTGTCACTGCTGGACTGAGAATAGTCCACCAACCAAAAATATCCAGCCAACAGCGCCCCGTGGGCAGTGTACTGTGACCACTGATGAAGGTCTAGATGATGACCAACTGAAACAGCAGCAATAGATGAGCGATCGTCTCTGACTTTACATCTACAAGGTGAACCAACTAGGTAGGAATGTCTAATAGAGTGGACAGTGAGTGGACATGGTATTTAAAAATTCCAGCAGCGCTGCTGTGTCTGATCCACTCATACCAGCACAACACACACTAACACACCACCACCATGTCATTGTCACTGCAGTGCTGAGAATTATCCACCACCTAAATAATACCTGCTCTGTGGTGGTCCTGTGGGGTCCTGACCATTGAAGAACAGGGTGAAAGCAGGCTAAAAAGGTATGTAGAGAAACAGATGGACACAAAGTGTTTCTTTGTGGTAAGTGGAGCTGATAAATTGGGCAGTGAGTGTAGAAACAGGGAGGTGGTTTTAATGGTATGGCTGATCGGTGTAGATCTTCTGGTCCAGTGTAAATTGGCAAATACAACTTAATTATTTGAGGTAAATAAAATGACAAATACTGAAATAATTACTAGCTTGTCACTTGGGATCAACGTGATTATTAATTCACTTTTTAGATGCTACACAACACCAGCTTTCTGAAGAAGTGGGTTGGATCTTTATGTCTGGTTGCTATCTGTAAGCTTCCTCCCAGTACTTGTGTAGGTTTTTCCCACTAGCCAATGACATTCAGATGGTAGATTGTCTAATCCAAATTGCTCCCAGTGTAAGTGGTTATTCGAGTCTGTCTGACCCATCCCAACCCTGACCAGGATGAAGCTGGATGAGCATTGTTGGCAGAAATTAAGATTTCTGGACTTGTTTCTGGACGTGTGTCCCCGTTCCAGCAGTGTGACGTGCACAGTTTCTGACTGACGCTGAGCCGTGAATGTCAGGGTTATAAGTGATACATTTGTGTTATGAATTAGGAATGAATTTAGCCTGTTCAGATGTATAGCATTATTAATATGTATTCAATATTAGTGATTATGACTAACATGCTAATTTAATAAATTAATTTATTGTGTGTTGTTGTGCTGTGTATAATTTCACTCACTTTCTTAACCACATATCCAATCAGGGTCGTGGGGGGTGGGGATTGGGGGCTAGGGGTGCTGGAGACTATCCCAGCTTTTCAATGGGTGCAAGGCACACAGTAACACCCTGGACGGGGCACCAGTCCATCGCAGGTCAGACACACACACACACACACATTCACCTATAGGGCAATTCAGTATCTCCAATTAACCTGACTGTGGGAGGAAACCGGAGGAAACCCACGCAGACACGGGGGGGACATGCAAACTCCCGGGCTTGCCCCACCTGGGGATCGAACCCAGGACTTTCTTGCTGTGAGGCGACAGTGCTACCCACTTAGCCACCGTGCCGCCCTGTGTATGAATTCCAAAACTGAAAAGAGTTCTGTATAACAGTCTGTATATAACAGTTATATAAGAGTTAGCAGTGTCCTCTAACAAGAGACTAGTTTCTTGACCATCAGTATATAGTAATGTGCTACAGTACTCTTTACTATCCAGCATTGGTCAATATTATCCTTAAACGACAACAAATGACTGAGAAAATTATTGAAATGTGTAAAACAATGTTCCTTAAAGAAAGACTGAAACAAAATTGCATAATCCTCCCTCTACAGTGCATAATATCATCAAACAATTCAAGGAATCTGGTACAATTTCAGTGCATAAAGGGCAAGCCTGAATACTTCTGATCTCCAATCCTTCAGATGGCACTGCATTAAGAACCATCATTCATCAACAGCTGATATAACCACATGATAAAGGAATTACTGCTCTAAAACAGTTATCAGTGACCTTTAATAACAGTCAGTAGTTTCTTGATCATCAGTATGTAGTAATGTGCTGTAGTAGTCATTAGTATCCAGCATTGGTCCATATTACCCTTGAACAACAGGAGTAGTGGCTATAAACCTAATGTGTCCTTTAACAACGGTCAGTAAGTTTCCTATAACAGCCAGTGGTGTCGTATATGCTGTAACATTAGAGGGAATGTCTTACAATGCTAGTTAGAAGATTACAACTACATTGGTCACTAGTAATCTATAACCTGTCAGATATGTTTTGTAAGGTAAAGTCAGTAGTGTCCCATAACCCCATTGAGAAGTGCCCAATAACACCAGCTGGTTGTTCCCCTGTTTGCTTACAATCTACAACCCTAATTTAGAAAAGGTTGGGACAGTTCGGAAAATGCAATTAAAATAAAAAATGCAGTGTATTTCACATTTACTTTGACTTTGATTCGATTGACAGTATGAACCCAACATATTTTATGTTTTGTCTGATCAGCGTCATTCTACTTGTTAATATACTGTACATTCATAACTTTATTTCCAAGCCTGCAACACATTCCAAAAAATTGTGGCAGGTGCAATTTAGGGCTAGTAAAAAGAAAAAAAACTAAATAACGATGTGATTTCAAACAGATGATGTCAACCATGTAACCATGTACAGAAGCAGTTAAGTTCTCTGGGCTCTGAGACATTTAAAATGGACAATCAACATGAAATATCTTGGGTTGATACTGTTTGTAACAAAATAAAAGTCATAGTAAATGTAAGAAACACTGTATTTTTCATACTGTCCCAACTTTTTTTGATTTGGGGTTGTAGTTGTCTCCATTTCCCTCTATTGGAACCTTGTAGCTAGTACAGCTTCTCCAACACTGGTCCAGGAGGGCAGAAACTATCCCGTGCCCCCTTTGAAAGGCACGCACTTGACAGCCACATATTTTCATCTGCTCATGGTGGGGTCTCTTAAAGAGCTGTATGATGTACGGAGAGACACACTAAGCACTCCTGATTGTCCATCACTAGTGCAGCCACGTCGACCATACAGCAGAGGCTGCAAATGTACAGTAACAATGAATATCATGGCAGTTGTAGCTTAGAGGTTAGAGTATTGGACTAGTAAGCAGAAGGTTGCTGGTTCAAACCCACCACTGCCAGGTTGCCACTGTTGGGCCCTTGAGCAAGGCTCTTAACCCTCAATTGCTTAGACTGTATACTGTAAGTCGCTTTGGATAAAAGTGTCTGCTAAATGCTGAAACTGTAAATGTAAATATCACATATTCTCTCCCTCCGCCAATCATGCCTGTGTGAGCACCTGACCAGGTCGATAGCACTGACTGACATTCGAACTGGCTAGTACATTAGATCACTGCACCACCCCAGTGCCACGTCTTTACCTTATTGAAGTCCTGAAAAAACTTTCAGTGTTTTCCAGTAACAGTCCTAAAGTGTCTTAAAACAGAAGTATCCTACCATTACTATTAACATCAGCCTGCAAGGTCCTGTAGAAACAGTCTATAGTGTCATTCAATGCTATTTAGTTGTGTCCAATAATACGTCAGCGGTGTTCTTAACCACTATTCAGAAGTGTCCTATTACAATTATAGTCCTATAGTCCAGTAGTAAAATATAAGTATCAGTGGTCTCCTCTAACAGTCAGAAGTGTCCTGGTAGAGTGGTATCTTAGAACAGTTAAGTGTCAGTTAACAGTTAAGTGAATGGTAGTTCCCAGTCCCCAAACTTTCACATCTTTCTGTGTTTACTCAGCACTTTGCATCACTGGGTCTATAAAGTTTCATTAATTCAGGTCAAAATGTCTAGCCGGAGTGGAGCTATAATCTTGATAATCTTTAACCTCTCATGCGAGGTGCTTTATGAGATTATTAACCTTAATCAGATGTGCTGCCAAGATTACAACACGACAAGTCATTCCAGTTTACCATGACTAGTCCTTACATAGTACATACCAGAGGACTGAGCTGTTAGAGTCACATCAAACTGCTGTTTCTAGAACATCTTAATTCATCAAGATTTATTCCCAACAACTAAACAATTAAACCATGTGAATAAAATCAACCTGGCGTGTTTGCACCAAAAATGTCCAGAACTTACAATGGACTTTATTACAGACTGGACTGAATAATAACTGGAAAAAAAATAATTATTTTTACTAGTTATAACTTTCAGTTCAATTTAATTTTGTGTTTGTATGATTTGTTTAAATCCTATTTATTCAAATTATCCTCCAGACCACCCAAGAAGGATGGGTCCCTGCTGAGTCTGGTTCCTCTCAAGGTTTCTTCCTGTAATTTTATGGAAGTTTTTCCTTGTCAGTGTTGCCCACGGCTTGCTCAACAGGGGTTTTTGGTCTGTTGGTCCTGGATTCTGTAAAGTTGCTTTGAGACAATGTTCATTGTAAAAAGCACTATATAAATAAATTTGATTTGACTTGACTTAATGTGACAATGTATTAAAAGAACGACACAGGAACACTAAACCTCTCTTAAATATTACTGATCATAAGTTCTCTTCACTAATTAAGAAGCAAAAGAAAACATTAAAGAAGTACAGTGCAGGTTTTATTGTATTTTTATTGACTTTTAATTTAAAACTGTTTTTAATTGTATTTAAGTGTTTTTTATATTATACTTATTTTATTTATTAGTGTATAAGTGTCAAAAACAATCCCATTATTTTACATAAGCCTAAAATATATGCAGTTCCACAGGGCCTTGGAATGCATTAACAGGTTTCCTAAACACCCTTATAGGGAAATACCTTAAAACTCAACACCACTCCCAGAACCAATTGACGTCGAGTTTCAAGGTACCACTGTACTGTGAAAAACGTTTGTGTGTACATTTTAAGTGAATAAATGCACTGAAAGTATATCAACGTGGAGACTAAAGTTTCTCCACACGTGTTTCAGAAGTAAACATTCATCTCAACCTTGTATTTAAATGTCTGTTTACCCGTGCTGACCAGTCACCTTGACCAGTTACCTTTAACTCACCCACCCCCCATCACTGTTCTTATTTTATTATTATTCTTCTCTTATAGTCTCACACTCTCACACTCACATTCATACACAGTCTCTATACACACAGCAGTAATGTAGTTTACAGCCCCTGTAGCTCGTTTCTAATATTAATGACTATAAATAATATATATTTTATGAAAATAACGTGTCACTAAAGTCAGGTCAGTTCCAGAACATTCTGTACCTCTCAGTAAACACACACAGTACAGAGTTCACTGCTTTACACGGAAGAGCAACGTCTCCGATTGTCTTAATATGGTCTTTGTCTTAATATGGACACTCCATCCCATGTCTTAATATGGGCCACCTGTCGGGGACACACAGCGGTGTGTGTTACAGCAGCTGAGCGACATCTGGTGGTTCAACAGTGTGAAGAGAAATGAAAACACTTGACCCGTTCATTATCAATGATTACACTGGTCAACAGAGATTTTGTTTCTTGAACACTTTTGGGTGCGCTGATCAAAAATCACCTCAAAATTTTCCTATCACGTACCATTTTTTTAAATTCATGCCTCAAGGCTGTCTTGATATACAGTAGTGTTCAAAAAAATAGCAGTCCAACACCATTAACTTGATAAAACACTGTTTTTAGTAGAAGTGATATTTCTACATAGCAAAAAATGTACTTGAAAGTGTAGTAGAGTAATGAAAACAAAACAAACCCAACAATTAGGACATGCATGCTGTTCATTCTGAGTAATCGAAGCATTGATTGAAAGGGGGTTGTTCAAAATAATAGCAGTGAGGAGTTCAATTGGTGAAGTCATTCATTCTGCAGAAGAACGGGTGTCAGTTTTGGCCCTTATTTAAGGTAGGCGGGTGGCAAATGTTGCACAGGTTGGTCATAGCTCATTTCCTTTTGAAATATTGGGTAAAATGGGTTGTTACAGACATTGTTCTGATGAACAGCATACTTTGATTAAAAAGTTGATTGTAGAGGGAAAAAACATACAGAGAAGTGCAGCAAATTATTGGCTGCTCAGCTAAAATGCCTTAAAGTGACGACCAAAACCTGAAAGATGCAGAAGGAAGCGTGGAACTACTGTTCGAATGGATCAGAGAATAGCCAGAATGGCAAAGGCTCAGCCAATGATCACCACCAGAAAGATCAAGGAACATCTGAAGTTACCAGTGAGTACAGAAGACGATTAAGTGACGCCGATTTACCAGCAAAAACTCCTGCAAAGTCCCGTTGTTAAGATAAAGACGTTTACTGAATGGGTTCAAATTTGCCAAAGAACACATTGACTGGTCCAAAGAGAAATGGCTCAACATTTGTGGACTGATGAAAGCAAAATTTTTCTTTTTGGGTCTAGTGGCCGTAGACAGTATGTCAGACGACCCCCGAGCACTGAATTCAAGCCACAGTTCACTGTGAAGGTAGTAAAGCATGGTGGTACAAAATGATGATTATGGGATGTTTCTCATACCATGGTGTTACGCCTATTTATCACATACGAGGGATCATGGATCAGTTTAAATATATCAGAATACTTGAGGAGATCATGTCGCCCTATGTAGAAGAAGAAATATCCTTAAAATGGGTGTTTCAACATGACAATGACCCAAAACATCTTGGTTGCAGACAAACAAGATTGAGGTAATAGAGTGACCAGCACAATCCCCTGACTTCAATCTCAGAGAGAACTTGTAGGCTGAAATCTGAAACACGTTTTTTTGAGGCAAAACCCAAAATTGCAGAAGAACTGAGGAATGTAGTTTAATCATCCTGGACTGGATACCTGTTCAGAGGTGCCAGAAGTTGGTCGACTCCATGCAACACAGATCTCGGAAACAATTGTTCTGCCACTAAATATTAGTTCAGTAATTTAAAGTAAAGTGAAACCTCAAACATTTTTTCATGTTATAGATAAATTTTCTTAGTTTTTAAAGAAAAATGCTGCACTGCTATTTTTTTGAACAACCTAATATTCATTTTTCTTAACTTTCTGTAAAGGATGAACACAAACTGACTAAATGTTGTTAATGTTTTGATTTAGAATTAAAAGTGTAGTATTTTCAGTGCGTTTGCATTTATGGAAATAAAAGTTATTATAATGATTTTGTGCTTTATTCACTTTTTTAAAGTCACTGCTATTTTTTTGAACACTACTGTACAGTGACAACGTCTATCCTTCAGTACCTGTTGGTATGCTGCACACATGAAGGAAACATACCAGAACATGGAACTGTTGTTGAAACACATCAAGTATAGCAACTACAACTGAAACATCTGGAGATTTTTTTATTATTAGTGTTTGTTTATTATTTGTTTATTAGGATTTTAACGTCATGTTTTACACTTTTGGTTACATTCATGACAGGAAACGGTAGTTTATCTTCACACAAGGTTCATCAGTTCACACGGTTATATCGAACACAGTCATGGACAATTTGGTGTCTCCAATTTACCTCACTTGCATGTTTTTGGACTGTGGGAGGAAACCGGAGCACCCGGAGTAAACCCATGCAGAAAGGACCCGGACCTCCCCACCTGGGGATCGAACCCAGGACCTTCTTGCCCATGATTTAGAGTGGCACTGCTTCTTGGATTGCAGCTCAGATATACCAAGTATTGCTGCTTCATTTGCAATTGGGAGAGCCATAAAAAGAATCATATTACACTAAAAACTGGCCAATTCATCAGAATTTGACCCCAGGGCAGAAAAAATATAGCACATAAACCACTTGTGGACCCCAAAAAAAAAGATATTCACTTCACATAAAACTTGGGCTGATGAAAAATTTTATGAAAGCACTGAACAAAAAGGGGGAAGTGTTCCCAAGAATAACTGATACCATGATTAGTGAAGGCATTTCTGTTGGTCCACAAATGCGACACATCATGAATGATCAGTTCAAAGAGCTGGTGGTGGGACCTGAGAAAATCACTTGGAAATCATTCAAGGATGTTGCTGAAAATTTTCTTTTGCAACTATCGACCGCCAAACGTCATCAAACTGGTTGACAACCTTCTTCAAGCTTACAAAGTGATGAAGTGCAACGTCATTGAAAATTCATTTCCTGCATTGACATTTGGATTTCTTCCCTAATCTCGGTGCAGTAAGTGATGAGCATGGCGATGAGCACCAGATGTTGAGTAGAAACTAAAATCAGCAGCAAAACACTTTCAGCTCAGTTGAACTAATGACACGTATAAGATTTAAATGTGTTATAATCAGTAAAACTTCAATCAGAAACTACATTTGCGTTCAGCTCAAATGGGTCTGTCACAATCACCAAAAAAACAGAACTTTGGCAAAAAAAATTGTTGTCCAGTGTTACTGGTCCAGTACCTTAACCACTGAGCTACACAGCTCAGCTCACAATCAGCTGTGTGAATTCACTGAATTCAGATGCAGTGAGTTATAGATTTATTTTTTATTTGCATTTTTCATGCTGTCCCAAGTTTTTTTTTTTTTTTTTTCATATTTGGGGTAGTAATACAAGCCTGCCAGCCAATCAAAAACAAGGATTTTCCATGGTCATGATATAACAGTACAGTAGACCCTTGACTTACAAATTTAATTGGTATATAAATGTAAATGAATTCTCATTGATTTTTAATTTGTATAAAGGTGTACAAGTGTCGTTTATTTGTAAATTCAGGCTCGTCAGTGACAGTTTAACAGTTCTTGGTAAACGGAGGGAGATGCTAGCTGGCGTGCAAGTGGGTTGTGCCGCCTCAGCCCATTGGTTTGAATGGCCGGAGGCTAACTGTGTTAGCTTAGTAAGCTAAAACTGTTCTGATGTAATCAGCGTAATCTCTGTCCAAGTAGTGCGTCTAAATAATCTGCTTATGAGTTGATGTCTTATTAGAATCCTCTATACTGAGGCAGCTGATCAGGTAGGCAGTAGACAGCTCACTAGGTTTTCAGACAGACCCCACATGACTTTCATTATTAAATTAAGTACCAGGTTTTCTGGCTACTTTTTATACAGTACAGTACCAACTATTAATACCTCACCACAGGCTCCACCACTATTAACCAGCGAGAATATACTGTATCTTCTAAGAGCATAAACATCTTTATTTAACTTTAATGACACTTGTTTGTTTCATTTTCATTGATATTTTTTATTAAAATAAAATAAGGCAGAGTCCATGGGTCAAAAGTCTGTGTCCAGGTCTGTGATCCCCAACCCCGTCTTCCTGAAGGTCCGATGAGCCGAGTTTAGCTGAGTAATGATTATTATCCAATGAGTCCATTTTCTCCAAAGAGGAAAGCAGAGAAATGTCCACACAATCGGTCAGTCATGTGTGTGTGTATGTATGTGTGAGATTTTAGCTTTCAGGCAGTAATCCCTGCAGGGTGAGACGCAGGCTGTCCCGAGCACTGATGCATGAATCCAGCGACTTGTTCTGTCTAGAAACACAACGATAAAAACAAAGATCCTCATAAAAATCAATTCTATTTTTACATATTTGTGCAAAATTCTACCTACACAATCTGAACCCTTTCAACCTCCTTTGTGTCTGTGTAGATGCCCTGCTGTGTGATAGCTTGAGATAGCTTGAGATAGCTGATTTTTTATTCATTACACAAAACAGTACATACAAACTTCCAACATCTATGAGATGCATTCGTAATCACCAAGGAAAAACATATCTGATCTTAGTTGTAATCTTGCTGTAATTTTCTCCATAATAAAAACCTTTTTAACCATACCTTTCCATTGCACAATGTTGGGAGGTTGAGGTTTAAACCAACACACTGTTATCATTTTCGTTGCTACTAAAAGCAAAATTCCCAATAAATACAGGGGTTAGACAATGAAACTGAAACACCTGGTTTTAGACAACAATAATTTATTAGTATGGTGTAGGGCCTCCTTTTGCGGCCAATACAGCGTCAATTCGTCTTGGGAATGACATATACAAGTCCTGCACAGTGGTCAGAGGGATTTTATGCCAGGATAGTGGCCAGGTCACTACTTGAAGCTGGTGGAGGCTCTTACTGGTGCAATGTGCAATTAATGAAGATTGGCCACCAGACTGGTCCAATTTAGCCATGAAAACCTCACACACTAAAATGACAGGTGTTTCAGTTTCATTGTCTAACCCCTGTATATCAAGTCCCAATCAGCCACATTATCAGGTGGTATACCTAATATATACAGTGCAGGATCTAATATAAATCTGATTCCTAAAATTTGATACTTTTCCAAAATTCTGATAATTTAGGGCAGTCCCAACATAGTTCCATAGTCCATAGTTCCTCCAACATAGCTCAGATGTATTACTATATTTTGATGTAACAGAAGGTGTATTGAAGTATCTCATTTTTATTTTCCAGTCAAATTCCCTCCATGTTGGACTATTAGTTAATTTATGGCCTGATATGAATGTTTCTTCCCATTTGTCATCTGTTATTATAATCTTTGCCTCCAACTCCCATTTTTCTTTGACCTCTATATTATTATCTTCAGAATCCGCCTGTAATGCTTTATACAGTTTAGATATTATGCCTTTTTAGTCTCTTCTTCTGCATATGTCATTAATAATTCCTCTATTTTTGATGGTTCTTGGCAAATATTCTCCCTTTCCCTACGTTTCTAGAGGTAATGTCTAAGTTGTTCATATGACTTCATGTTTTGCCCACTGAACAGCTGTGCAATGTACAGTATATTAACCCTTTGTCCAGGATAGTGTGTTCTATACTCGAGCATTCAAGCACCACAGAAATTTTGGTCATAATTAAGCCATGGGGTTTTTTTTTTTTTAGAAAAAAATAAAATTGAAAGAATAGAATAGCATGCCTTTATTTGATACAATTTGAGCAATTGAGGTTAAGGGTCTTGCCCAGGGGCCCAACAGTGGCAGCTTGGCGGCAGTGGGGCTTCAACTAGCAATCTTTTGATAAAGAACTCCTTTGTTTGTCATATATACACATGTACAGTACAATGAAACTATTTTTCCACATATCCCAGTTTGTTTGGAAGCTGGGGTCAGAGCACAGGGTCAGCCATCGTATGGCTCAAGGGCCCAACAGTGACTGCATGGCAGATCTAAGATTCAAACCCTCAACCTTTTGAATAAACTAATAAATGGCTTATAGATACCCATCAAAACACTAAACACATCACTGAGTTATACTTAGTTGTATAGCTTTGAATATCCCGCTGTGCCACCTGGGCGCAATTCAATTGATTCTTATTGGAAAAACTGATTCTTCTGAACCAATCTTCTGAAACGGATTAAGAATCGAGGTTCCACAGTACCTCAAAATCAAAAGCAAAAAAAAAAGACAGTGTAAGTGTTGCGTTTAAATATACTTGGACAAGAAGGCGTGCAGCACGGCGATGTGTTCTCCAGGAAAATAGCTCTGCTTCACTGCATGCTCCAAACAGTGCAGGTGACCTGCTACAACTGGTACTGGCTTCAGCTTATCCTCACTCTGACCACACAAACGAGAAAGAAAGAAAGAAAGAAAAGAGATTTAATTACCAGTTTAATATTGGCTAGACTGCTGACGTCTATACTATCATGGCTGGGAAAATTGAAGTGATTCCAAACATATGACCTGGGGAGCAGCTTTGTCAAGATCGGAGGAACCCACACTACATAAAGGGGATGAAGCTGGGCTCCAACCATACACTATATGGGCAAATGTATTGGGACAGCCCTTCTAATTATTGAATTAATGTGGTTTAGCAACACCAATTGCTATCAGGTGTAATAAATTATAGAAAGAAAGTTACATGGTTCCAACATTTCTGAAACAGTTTTGGAAAGGCTCTTTCCTGTTCCAGTATGACTGTGCCCCTGTGCACAAAGCAAGCCATGTAAATACATGAAGAAAAGTTTGAAGAAACTCCAATGACTTGCACAGAGTCCTGACATTAACCTCACTGAACAGCTCTGGAATGAACTGACCAACAGATGTTGGTCAAGAAAGTCTTGACCAACATCAGTGTAACTTAGAATAAATTAAATAAAGTAAGCTTGTATCTTTAAAATCGAAATTACCTTCAACAGGCCAAGCATCACCAGCAACGCAGAGATGAATTTGAAATTCTGGCCAGGCGACATGGAGAAGGTTTTGCTCAAAAGACCATCTGCAAATCATGAAACATGGAAATCATCACACTGCTACTGTATGTTTTTCAGCCTGGCAACACATACATTACATTTTATGGTTAATAGTCAATAAAAAAACATGCATATTGTTAACTCTTATAGTGAATTTATACTCTGCTGCCCAAAAAAGTTGGGACAAATAAAATCAGACAGCAATTATTTGAAAATCTTATTGGTCTGGTACAAAGACATGATTGTTTTAACTAATCAACTTATTACTTTTTTATGGCTGCGTTATTTTAACATCATGTTAAAACGAGGAGTTCAGAATCTCTGCACTGGTGTGCTAGGGGAATGTCCCGGAACTTTTGAGAAATATCCTTCATCCCTGAAGAAAAACTCCTCCAGGGCACACACTCAGACTTGGGCAACAGTTCACCTTTCAAAATGACAATAACCCCAATCTACAGTGTATTTGCACTTTATGTTGGAGTGCAGCTCAAGAAAAATCTAAATAATAAAATTGCTCATACCAACACTGTCCAGCACTGCTTTTTTAACCCCGACATCATCCTCTTTATACACAGACGAGATCTTCAGGAAGGCCTCGACAGTCTTACTTATATCTGTCACGTCCACCTACACACACAAAGTTACTGTACTGAATAAAGACGTCTCACGAATTCATTCTGTAACCAAATAATCATAAAACATTTACAAACTGACCCATCAGGGTGGGATCTATTTTTATCGTAACCACCCACTAGCATGATCAAGTGAGAGGACGGGTTTGATTTGATTGAGGATCTGTCTTCTTTGCCATTTAAGTAAATCTCAAAAGTCTTCACTAGCACCAAAGTTCAAAGACATCGATATCCTTCCTGTCCTGCTTCTTTATTCTTCATTATATTTATTATACATTTATGACAATAATAATGTAGATCTAAGAATGGTAGCTAGTTAGCTTTACGGAATGTGTTGAACATTCAAAAAGTACAAAAGCAATTTTTTAAAAAGTGTTTTTTTAGCTGACCTGTTTCTGAATGAGTTCAGCTCTGTTGTCGCCAAGGCGCAACAGTTTATCTGGAGACGGGAAGCAAAGGAAGGATGATAAGTCTGGGGGACGAGGGGACGACTGTGGAGTCGATACCTGCACAGACATGCATACAGCATTTTACATCATAACATTACGTCATTTTAATTGATTGGACAAACATTGAGGTAGGGCTGCCACTAACGACTATTCTTCTATCAATTAATCTGTAGACTATTTTACCGATTAGTCGATTAATCTAAACCAGGGGTGCCCAGTACGTCGATCGCACAGTGCACGCTGGTAGATCGCGCCTCATTTTAACACGTCAGCGTGATTGACATGAACTGTGGCCACTGTTTCTTTAATTTGCGGTTTGCCTTCACCTAGTGGACATTTTAGAAATGTATTACAGATTAGAACGAACTGATGCATGTATTCCCCATGACTACGTGGCTTTCTTCTGTGGATGATGCTTTGCGATGGTTTGGCGTGCCCGGTCCAGGGTGTATTTTTGTCTTGCGCCCAGTGTTTGTCACACTGGACCCACGCTTGCCCTGTAATACTGAACACCAATATAGGCAACTGGAGCGCATTTTAAAAAGCTACAAAGCATTTTTGAAAAATGGTGATGACAACCTTTTTAAAAAGTAGATCGCGATGACCACAAGAAGTGCTGAGGAAAATCAATTAAATGGTTAATATGAATGGAGACGTTGTAGAAATTAAAAGGGATCATTTAAAAACATAGTTAAAAAAACGATGCATCAATTTAATTTAATATTGACGTCAACACATTTTGTAGCGTCAACGTCATTGATTAGGTCGGCCAATCTATTATAAATGATAGAGCTCTCCGTAAGAACTTTCCTGTTGTCATTCAAGCGACAGGGTTCACCAGAGTGCATAGAGGAACTGGATAGGTCCAAATTGAGACATAAATGCTGGAAAATGCAAACAATGAATGTAAACCTGCCCCCTTGAATGTAAGAAGACTGACCATTTTGGTTTTGCTGGGCTCTTTCTGCATATGATTTTCTTCCTCTTCTTCATCTTCCTCGTCCTCACCCTTCTCTTCATCCTCCACTTCTTCGTCTTCTTCCTCCTCATCGCTGTCATCATCCTCTTCATCGTCGTCCTCATCCTCATCGTCGTCTGGCTCTCCGTCATCATCACTGTGTGAGAGATTATTTGGGAACAGGGGGTTATGGAGTGGAGTTTAAACTTCCATTCAATAATAATGGAAAAAAAAAAAAACACTAATTATATAGAATAAAAGTGAGCGCTTGGTACCTCAGAGATGCTAACACGTCTCCCATATTCATGCTCTGCATGACATCTTTAATGTCTTGACATCCTTCACTGCCAATACTGTTACCTACACACACACGTAATTAGCACAAAAAAACTGACCTCTAGACAGGCCCGTCTCAATTCTAAATATTTATAATTCTGAAATAATGAAATAAATTTATTTCCGTATTCCCATCATTACTTTCCTTTTTTGAGTATATGCAACTTAAATTTTTATATTCTTTAATTTATACTGATCAGCCAAAGCATTAAAACCACGCCTTAGGTGCCCAGGTGGGATTTTGAGCTATCGTGTTCGAATCGATCAGCTGGCTGCCTTCTAGCACGCACAACTGGCTAATTTCCTGCAGCAGACAAAACTGGCCTCTAGTCTGCTGGGTGGGAAAGACCGGACTAAGGGGTGGGGTTATTAACGCTGTGTAAGGACCTTGGTTGCCCATAAGCGAAGCTGACCTCATGCACAAATCCACAGATGTGTGGGTGAATAAGAAGAGACTGGTGGACCGCGCACACATCAGAGGGACACCCTCCTTGGACGCCGTCGGGGTCCCCAGCAGCGGATTGGCTAAGCTAAATTGGGAGATAAAAAGGGGGAAAATGCTAATTTCAAACAAATTGTGTCTTCAGTAAGAGCTGAAACATTATGGCCAGATGACTGGACTAAAGCATCTCTGAAACAGAGTCAGTCCAAGACAGGACACGCTATGAAGCACTGACTGAAGGTTGTTGGTCGTACAAGACTTATTAATGCTAGATGACATGAATAAACTCATTCATTTATTACCGCTACAGTTCACTGCTTTATGCAAAAGTTTGTAGTGTGTCTGTGTAAATTTGTGCCTATTTAGTCAAATAAGCATCTGTGAGGTCAAGTGCAGATGTTAGACAAAAAGCCCTGGATCATAATCAATGTTCCAATTCAAGTTGTGTAATGGGGTGCAATTTCATCCTATTTCATTAACTATATTTGTATGTGTCAAAAACATTGGAACTCAATAGTCACAATGTGTCCACATACTTTTGGTCATATAGTGTATGATCCATCATGACCTAAAACGTTATTTAGCTCAATAGTATATATCTGGTGTTTGTCCACGCCCGGCCTACCACTGCAATGCAGAAAGAATGTGTGTATTACCATTGAGGTCAAGTTTCTCTAGCTGGTGTTTGTTATCCACCGCATTAGCGACAGCCAGAGCAGCTTCTGATGTGATCTCTCCAAACGACAAATTCAACTCCTGACACACGAAAAGAGAAGTTCAGATCAAACGTAGCACAGCTTTAAGCCTAGTATACTATAGTTAAAAAAGAAGCACCAGCTCGGAACATTCCTGTATATACTTTATATGGTCACAAGTAATTGGATACCTGACCATAAGCGGGTTGGACATCCCAAAAGGTATTAAATACCAGAAGGTATTAATATAGAGTGACCTCTATGTGACCTTTCCTGCTAGAACAGCCACTCACAAGACTATGAAGTACGTCTGTGGGAATTTGTGTCCATTCAGTCAAACCAGCATTTGTATGGCTGAGCACTGATGTTGGTCAAGTCTCAGTTGATGTTTTAGTTAATTCCAGAGCTGTTCAGTGGTACTGAGGTCAGGGCTCTGTGCAGGACACTGGTTTATGAAAATTTTTTATGAAGAAATGTTTCCTGTAGAGGAACTCCAACAGACTCCCAAGAGCCCCGACCTCAATCCCAACAGACAGCTTTTATGTGCAAAGAAAAAACAATTGTAAGCCAGCTCTTCTTGATTAACATCAGTACCTGAAAGATTATCTTTAGTGGAACGCCTTGACAGATGCAGCGAGGCTGCCCATGTTTTTGAAATGGGATGTCAGAAAGGATCATGGTCCACATACTTTTGGTCATATAATGTTTAAGGGATCTTCAAACAGTTTCAGCACTTTTATATTTTGGTTGGAAGCGGTGAGGGTGGGAGGTGCAGCAATCGGTCGTGTCTGAGACACCGAGAGATGCTTATAGTCCGGATTTAGCTCCATCCGATTTCCACCTTTTTGGACACTCAAAGAAGCTGTAAGGGGAAGAAGATTTTCATGTGACGATGATGTGAAAGCAGCGATGCTTTAAGCCAGTGGCGGCTCCTGCCAAATCTCTCAGGGGGGGCCAAGGTGACCCGTTCAATGGGTAAATTAAAGCTTAAATAATTAACATCTTAAGTCATCTGTTAGTTTGCCCTCACAAATGACTTTGAACATGGAGAGAGAGCAGCTTTACCATTAATTATAAAATTAAGTAAAGCTTCACACTAACAATTTAATTCAGTCTTCCTCAGCATTTTATTTTAGGTGCAGCAGATCCAACTAGGGTTGCCAACTGTCAGAACTGGAAATAAGGAACACCCTGGGCTGGTGGGTTGGCGGAAGGCACAAGGTTGGGAGTGGGATGGCGTGTGTTCACCTGAGCGGGGAGGTAGGCGGTTAGGGTTGCACCTATAAACAATATAACGGGTCATACACAGTTTTATTTAGGCTGTTTAACATTTATTATTTTCATTCTTTATAATAATAATAATAAATCAGAACCATATTTTAGGCAAAACAACATAAAGAACATCATGTAAAATTTTTTCTGAATAGTGTAAACAATATTTTTACATAATCCATCTTCACACTGACATGCAGCCCCGGTTCTGGACTGCGTTGCTTAAGGGGCAGTGAGAGAAGTGCCAGACCTGCTTGTGTTACTTTACTTTCGCCCTACACACGGCGTTACTAAGACTAAAAGTGAACACTACTTACAATAATAACCGAACCCCTTTTAATTCCCACGGTAGCAGCAGTTTTCTCCTGTTTCATACACATCACCCGGTCTCAGTCTAATCTGCAGCGTTTCTCTCCCATTGATAAAAATGCGGAACACCTCGTTTAGAACTTTTTGAAGAACCCTCATATATTAGTAGTTAAAAGAATGACATCGTGCACTCCTGATTTAACAGCTGGGTTTGAGTACCTTAAGAATGGGGAGTCCCTCCTCCAGAGTCTGGGCTATTGCCAGGGCTCCTTCAGACCGAATCAGACAGTCGCCGAAGTTGATAACTTGTACATTGCGGAGGTGCTTTAGAGCCTAAAAACAAACAAACCAACCAAATAACACACATTATTGTTTAAATCATTTACCTGCTGTACACACAAACTTTTTATTTTAATGAATGAATGCAGCATAATGCCAGTCATAATTATGCCAAAATATACAATTTATCTTCCATGCTGACAGTAATAACACATGCAGATATAGCATCTCCACATTTGAGTAAAATATGACATGAAATAATATGATAGCATTCCCCGCTCTGATTAAGGAGAACGAAGCTAACCTACGTCCCCTCCGACACATGGGCAGTAGCCATATGCATTTTTTCACCTGCACTAGGTGAGTGCTAATGCGGATCAGCCCTCTGTACGGATAGCGACACCCTGATCAATGCACTCCTTCCCGCCCCCTGCACAGGCGCCATTAATCGGGCCAATCGTTGTTCATGTGGCCGCTCAGCCCAGCCGAGCCGGATGGCAGAGCTGAGATTCGATACGATGTATTCAAGATCCCAGCTCCGGTGTGCTAGCGTGCGTTTTACCTCTGCGCCACCTGAGCGGCCATATGATAGCATATCTTGCTGAAAGTAAAATCTAATGTACACGAGACGTTATTTTCTTTATAATGAAAATGTGTTGTGAGGATCTGGCGCACCTGAGCCATGGCAATAGCTCCTTTTTTAGTGAACGTGTTGTCGTTGAGGTTGAGCACTCTGAGCTGGGGGTTGTGCTGCAGTGCGTTGGCCAAAGCGGTCACTCCGGCATGGTTAATACCATTCTGAGGCATGTGGACTTCCTCCAAACTTCCCATCAACTGCAAAAAAACACAAAAATATCATCACCATCATCATCATGTCGAGATGTAACCACAAACTCAATTGTGTTTGTTTTTTAAAACACAATGTCGTTTAAAGGTCTTATGACATGATCAGACTTTCTGTAGGGCTTGAGTTGCAGTGTTTACAACCAAGAAAGGATGTGCCGCACTGAATGCTGGGATTGCTTTCAGCGCTGAGGAAGCATCGGACGCTCCCTCGTTTGGCTCCCTGATTATCACTGAGAAATAAGGAGCATTTTAGGAAATCTAAGAATTTAGACATGCCTTCTTCTCGGGAGTGTAGGATGACATAAAATGCACCTATGTAGAGAGATCACTAGGTTTTCAGACATACGCATAAACACTATCATGATATCAAAATTGGGATTCAGCTCCATTCAGAATGGATTGGTACCTGAAAGGCCTGAGCCAGTGCCGTGGCTCCACAGTTCTCCAATCTGTTCCTGCCTGCGATGAAGATCTTCAGTTTAAGAGGAGAACCAGCCTCACTCGACCTCTTATGGCACTCGGTTAGAGCAGCAGCCAAGATCTGAAGCGTAAAAGTTGGTCAGGAATACAATACGATGAGCAGAAGTTAGCCTAAGGTTTCAGCAGTATACCTTACAGGACTTTCCTCTCACCTTTCCTCCCCCGATTCCCATGCCACAGTTGTTCAGCCGCAGTTCCTGCAGCGTGTAGCATGCTGAGCTCTTCAGGAGGTTCTCGATGCTTTTTACACCGTCAGGGCCGAACGCATTATCACTCAGATCCAGCACTTTCAGCTGAGCACCGGCGGTCAATAGAGCCTCTCCCAGGGATATCTCAACAGAAAAATAGAAATAAGCCATAAAATAAAATTACTTGTAAAGTTTACGTACGTCTCTATATTTTTGTGCTTGTTATGAATATAGAAATACAATTTATATTAGTCTTTTTGGCTAACAAGTACCGCAGGTCACCAATGCAGCTTTCAGTCCTGTTATTCATATAAAGAGTTGAGACATTCAACATATTAAAAAAGTATGTAGACAGTATGTACAGTATATTTCTTTGTCATTTATTTAATTTAAATATTAATATGTATCCACGGTATGTCACGGCAGTTGTAGCTTAGTGGTTAAGGTACTAGATTAGTAATCAGAAGATTGCCGGTTCAAGCCCCACCACTGTCAGGTTGCTACTGTTTGGCCCTTGAGCATGGCCCTTATCCCTCAATTGCTTAGACTGTATACAGTCACGTTGAATTAAAAAGTGCCTGCTGTAAATATCTTATTGTAGGGCAGCTGTAGACTAGTGGTTAAGACACAGGACCAGTAATCGAAAGGTCACTGGTTCAAGCCCCACCGCTGCCAGGCTGCCACTGTTGGGCCCTTGAGCAAGGCCCTTAACCCTCAGACTGTATGCTGTAACAGTACTGTAAGTTGCTTTGGATAAAAGCATTAGCTAAATGCCAAAAATGTAAATATAAAGGTCAGGGTCGTGGCAGGTTCAATTTCCAAAGGGGAAACATTGGGTGGAATACCCAAAAATACCCTGGACCAAGCACCAATCCATTGAACAAAAAAAAAAAAAAGGGTTTGGGCCGGTTCCCTTCCCCTCAGACATAGCCAATCATGTCTGTTTAGACCAGCGTTTCTCAAAGTGTGGGGCGCGCACCCCCTGGGGGGCGCAGAGGCATGGCAGGGGATGACTGAAATGAAGCGCGGAACCAATGTTCTAACGTCGGAATTTTTTTACGGTGGACCATAAACAAACCGTGTTTTCAGGTCTGTCAGTATTCATTCTAACAGAGAGTCTAGATCAGGAGAGCTTAATACATCGATCACACACAGTACACGCAGTACTCCTCATACACACAGCTCAGCGGGACTGACATGAAATGTGGCCACTGTTTATTTTATTTGCGGTTTGTTACCATAACTACGCCTCAGCCCACCTAAAGCACCGCTAATCTACAGGGTGGGTCATAAGTTTCCATACATAGGAAATATATATATATAATTTTTATTCATATAATATGCTCTACATGCCTGCCATTGCTTTTAAAACACATTTCAAAAGTCAAATCAATTATCATTTTACACAAAACTCCAAAAATGGGCCGGACAAAAGTATTGGCACCCTCAGCCTAATACTTTGTAGCACAACCTTTAGACAAAATAACTGTGAAAAAACGCTTCCGGTAACCATCAATGAGTGTCTTACAATGCCCTGCTGGAATTTTAGACCATTCTTCTTTGGCAAACTGCTCCAGGTCCCTGAGATTTGAAGGGTGCCTTCTCCAAACTGCCATTTTGAGATCTCTCCACAGGTGTTCTATGGGATTCAGGTCTGGACTCATTGCTGGCCACTTTAGAAGTCTCCAGTGCTTTCTCTCAAACCATTTTCTAGTGCTTTTTGAAGTGTGTTTTGGGTCATTGTCCTGCTGGAAGACCCATGACCTCTGAGGGAGACCCAGCTTTCTCACACTGGGCCCTACATTATGCTGCAAAATTTGTTGGTAGTCTTCAGACTTCATAATGCCATGCACACGGTCAAGCAGTCCAGTGCCAGAGGCAGCAAAGCAACCCCAAAACATCAGGGAACCTGCGCCATGTTTGACTGTAGGGACCGTGTTCTTTTCTTTGAAGGCCTCGTTTTTTTTCCTGTAAACTCTATGTTGATGCCTTTTCCCAAAAAGCTCTACTTTTGTCTCATCTGACCAGAGAACATTCTTCCAAAACGTTTTTGGCTTTCTTAGGTAAGTTTTGGCAAACTCCAGCCTGGCTTTTTTATGTCTCTGGGTCAGAAGTGGGGTCTTCCTGGGTATCCTACCATAGAGTCCCTTTTCATTCAGACGCCGACGGATAGTACGGGTTGACACTGTTGTACCCTCGTACTGCAGGGCAGCTTGAACTTGTTTGGATGTTAGTCGAGGTTCTTTATCCACCATCCGCACAATCTTTCGTTGAAATCTCTCGTCAATTTTTCTTTTCCGTCCACATCTAGGGAGGTTAGCCACAGTGCCATGGGCTTTAAACTTCTTGATGACACTGCGCACGGTAGACACAGGAACATTCAGGTCTTTGGAGATGGACTTGTAGCCTTGAGATTGCCCATGCTTCCTCAAAATTTTGCTTCTCAAGTCCTCAGACAGTTCTTTGGTCTTCTTTCTTTTCTCCATGCTCAATGTGGTACACACAAGGACACAGGACAGAGGTTGAGTCAACTTTAATCCATTTTAACTGGCTGCAAGTGTGATTTAGTTATTGCCACCACCTGTTATGTGCCACAGGTAAGTAACAGGTGCTGTTAATTACACAAATTAGAGAAGCATCACCTGATTTTTCAAAGGGTGCCAATACTTTTGTCCACCCCCTTTTTTATGTTTGGTGTGGAATTATATCCAATTTGGCTTTTTGACAATTCTTTTTGTGGTTTTCCATTGAAGACAAATTAAATGAACATTTTAATATCAAAGCATTTGTAATTGCAATCATTTTCTGGAAGAAATTGAGTATTATCTGACAGAATTGCAGGGGTGCCAATACTTTTGGCCAGCACTGTATGTATGGAAACTTATGGCCCACCCTGTATTTCAGATACCCTAAAAAATGAGTTTTATGAGTCATGTAGAGCATATTATATAAATAAAAATGTTTTTTATAAAAAAAAATGTTTATTTTTTCTATGTATGGAAACTTATGGCCCACCCTGTTTAACGTTTTCTGTTGGAGAAATTTTAACCTACAATCTGACATTTATATGAAATCAAGGGTCTCTGCTGGACAATCTGGAACTTCCACATATTTGACTGCCACATATTTGACAGCTTTTTCGGATCAACCTACTTCCCACATGAAAATAATGAAGTCTAAATATGGGTCCATCCTTACTGATGAACACCTGAAAAACTGCTTGAGCATCAGCGGCTCCTGTCCAGATACATAAACCTGACGGATACCATTCAGAGCAAATCATCAGAATAAGGTCAGTGTGATTCAGTCACTTGCCCTGTAAAGCTGAATATCAATACAGGAACTGAAGCACATTTAAAAAGCTTCAAAGCTTTTTTGAAAAATGATGAGTCCGACCTTAAAAAGTAGATCATGATGAGCTGTAGACTGAAACAGTAGATCTCAAGCCATGAAAGTGTGTAAACCCCTGGTCTAGATTTACAGAACGGAGAGGTATTTGACAGCCACTAATACAGTGATACGACTTAAACTTTCACAAATCAGTTTTTTTTGGCACATATTCAACTTTGTTATGTTGTGTTTGCAAATTTTATTTCATTTTTTTTTTTTTTTAAATAGCAGACTGATTGAAGGAGCAGTCAAATGTGGTTTGATAAAGTCAAGTACAACAGAAATGACTGAAATGAAGATAAAAGGAACATTCATGATCTTTGAAGTTATTTCAACAAAGTTAAAATTGGCCTATTTTTGTCTTTTTTTTTTGGGGGGGGGCATGACAGATTTTCATCTTCCAAAGGGGGGCGTGACAGAAAAAGTTTGAGAACCACTGGTTTAGACGAAGAGTGCTTAGTGGTGCAGTGGTCTACTGTATGTCTGCACACTAGCTTGTTTAAGGGATAGATGTTCAGACAATGTGTCTTCCTGCTGCTGCAATATGCAACATCATCATTAAGCCACATCCTGTACATGTAACAACACCACGGCTCAGTGGCCCGCCTCAGTCAGTCTGTAGCAGCAGAGGAAAGATACAACTGGGGAACTGGATATGAGTTAATTGAGAAGTAAAAGGGGATAAAATGCAAGAATACATAAAAAAGGAAAGGAAGGATGCTGTATCAAACATGCTTCTGTCCCATCTTTTTTGGAATGCATTTGAGGGATGAAAAGCAGAATTTAAGTGTATAATAACATAACAAAGAAATATCATATTTTTAATATCAAACAGTCATGGACAATTTCGTATCTCCAGTTAACTGCAGTCTTTGGACTGTGGGAGGAAACCGAAGCTCCCGGGGGAAACCCACTAAGACACGGGGAGAACATGCAAACTCCACACAGAAAGGACCAGGACCACTCGACCTGAGAACCGAACCCAGGACCTTCTTTGCTGTGAACCACCTACCCACCGAACCACCGTGCCGGCCTTAATAATTAAGATGAATACAGATAAAAGTAATCATATCAAATAACCTAAACTTCATTCTTTTTTAGATTTTGTCACCGCTTTAGCCTGGTCAGGGTCGCGGTTTACCCAGAATCACTGAGTGCAAAGCAGGAACACACCCCGGATATGACGCCAATCTATCGCAAGGCCTCAGTCACAGCAAACAACACACAAACAAACAACCACACACCAGACATAGGTAGACAACCGACTGACCGATAGCATAGGTGGGGATTCAAACCCTGGATCCTGGTGGTAGTGGGCTAGCGTAATTTACCATTGCATAGATGGGTGTGGCTATGTGAATGTGTGTGGCTCCAGGCAATCTTACCAGGGCAGGAGGAATCTCAGAACGGAGACGGCCAGTAAACATATCGCTCCAGTAGCAGCACTGAAATGGAAACATAACAATAATCAATATCTTATTAATAATAGACTAAAACGTAATGAAACTTCTTTTTTTATTTTCATAAGCCATTTATCCTGGTCAGGGTTGCAATGGGTCAGGTCTGGTTCAACCCGAATCCCTGGGCGCAAAGCAGGACTTCAGCCACCCAACCTCCCGAGACATAGCCAATCTGTCCTGGGTATTCCTACCTTGTGCCCTTGGTTTCATGGTAAACCAAAGACCAGGAGAAAGCAATTAATGAAATAAACAAAGATTTTATTTTTCACTTCATTTCTAACTCTATTTAGAGTTAGAAAATCAAAACCTGCAGTCTTACCATTTTATTTTAATTTGAAACGTAAAATAATAATACAAAGTAAATAAAACTGATAATGTAAAGCTTCTATTTTGCACTTTGCCCCCAGATGTATTTGAGTAACTGTAACTGTAAGTAATCGAGTAAGCACAGTGGTGAAAGTGATTTCCTTCAGGTCAGTTCCTTCTCACAAAAGATCAGATTTCCTTGAGTCTCGTCTTTCGCTTTGAATTGGACACTCAGGTGTCTTAGATCTTCTCATCGGAAGATTCGATTCAACTTCTCATTCAAATTATTACGATGATATATTTTTTATTATTTAAAGACCCGCAGAATAGAAGCACTTTCACTAAGGGTTTCTCCTCGGTGGCTAGGTTCACGTCATGCCATGCACCTTCTGTATTTGTGAGCAGACCCTGAGAAAACCCTGGAACTTTGTTGCTAGAAGTGTAGCTCCTGTCACACCACAAACATTATGAAAACTAACCACTCACATTCTATTCATCATAGGGCTGGGCGATATGATGGTACATTAGGTATACCGTCTGTAATTTCTCATACAATCATATAATATTGGTTGCCGCTAAAAACGCTATGGAGCGTCGTGAAGATTAAGTAGTTAGCCAGGTAGCGTTAGCATGACATTGTTAACAGATGAGAGAGGCTTCCTCAATATGGTGAAAAAAGAATAAACAAAAACAGATGGAGGATGAAGAGATGAGGACCAAATATGCACCGGAAGAACCTGCCAAAGAAAATAGGCATGTTGGCAGTTTAGAACAGACTAAAACACTATATACTGCACGGTTTGTCAAGTCACGGCTGTTACAAACAATGACATTACGAATGCAGGAACAATCCAAATATGCAAGGAAACGATTCTTCTATAGACAGTCGAGGAAGAAGCTTCCAGAGCAATAATTAAAACACTGGATTCCAGGTTTGTCTTATGAGGGGCGGAAATACTTCAGGTCAGTTGCTATTTCAACGTTATAGGTGAATTGGAATCGGAGATATTTAAAGTTGTCCACTTTTTTTGTGGGACCAAGCAAAGCTTATAGCCCTCAAAACCTTCATTATATACATGGTAAAATTAAAATGTTTTATATTCTATGTACTTATGACAGCAGAATAAGCCACAGATACACACAAAAAAAAACATACCGTGATATACCGTGAAACCATCTGAATCTTAATAAATACCGTGATACAAATTTTTGGTCATACTGCCCAGCCCTAATTAATCATCATGACGGGGGGAGAAAACATTACAATCATCAGACATATTTTTGGACAGACAGTGTGCGCACCTGAAAGTCGGCCTTGTCCTGCAGCGCTTTAGCGATGGTCTGAGCCGCCTCCACTCCTACTGTGTTACCCTCCAAACGTAGAGCCTTCAGTCCCTTATACTCCTGAATCTCCTTCACTATGTCCTTCACTGAGTAGCACAGAGGTACAAAGTCATGTCAAACATTTTTGTCTATTGTACTTTTTACAGTGAACATCATCTCAAAGCAACTTCACAGAACTCAGATCTAAAAACACATCATGTCCTACACACAACTGGCCATGCCTAATTTGCTAGCTCACCACTGAGAAGTGCCTCAACAGTGCTACAGACACAACACGCCGTGTCTGAGGGAGGAAGATTGGATGAGGTTCTTCTTTGCTGCTGCTGAGGTATGCAATTCTCAAGACTGGTGGAGATGCTGACATGAGTGGAGATTGAGCGTGGTGGCCAAGTTACCATTGTTGGGCCCTTCAGCAAGGCCCTTAACCCTCAAATGTATTTAGTCATAATTGTAGGTCACTTTGGGTAAATGTAGTGCTGGACAATAATTCGATATCGATATATATCGCGATAGAAAATGTTTCAATAACGGTGATATGATTTTTAAACAAATTCGATCGATATGCATTACGTCAGTGCGTGATGACGTACGCCACAGGCACGAAGCCGGTGCTCAGCGTTACCGCTCTGATTACACTCCGCTACAACACGGTGGATTAGCGGCAAGATGAGTTCAACAGCTGTGAGTGAACGAGCATCCACAGTCAGGGGTGGAGCGAACAGCCCCCCCCACCTGCAGGTGTTACTTCTTTGCGGAAGCATTTTTGCTCGCAGGTTCCCACAGGGATGCAATTCAACAGCGCACCTCAAGCGAGTAGTTCTCCATCAAAACAGAGCAGTAACACACTCAACATAAATGTCAACCACCAACACAATTACAGAAGAAGTACTAGTACTGAGTACTAATACTACTGAGTACTAATACTACTTTTACTACAACTACTTATTAGTTGTGGCGCGCTATGAGTAAAGGCACCAACGGGGTCTGCGCGTTCCACTGTTGCCAGATTGGGCGGTTTTTTTTCGAAAAACAATTTAATAGCATTTAAATGAAAAGAGAAAAGAAAATATTCAGTTTTAAGAAGCCCCAGCATTGTATAAAGCTATTAAAAGTAAAGTCAATTTTCAATGCTGATTTGGCTTAATAGTGTTGGTCAGTCTGTATTATATTGTTGAAAGAAAATTAAAATTTGTTTTCCATGCATTCACACTAGCATGTTCTGGGGTTTAGATGAGTCTCATCAGTACACACAAGTTTGCAGTCAAATAATTAAGTATTGCAAAGTCATAATGTTAAGGTTATAGGCTATATTTTAGTTTTTCACTTGTCAGGGAAAATGAGAAAAAATAAAAAGCTTATTATGCTGGGCTTGATGTAATTCTACATGACATTCACTGCTTGTATAGGTAAACGAGTGAGTGACCAAAACACTACTAGATCAACAGCCACTTGCCACATAAAAAAATAAGGTATCAGACAGTTTCTGTGCCACCCCTGTGTGAGCAATGGTCTCAGTCTGGCCACCCCTATGAAAATTATCTGGCTCCACCACTGTCCACAGTTAAAAAAGAAGCAGATGAAATAGCTGGTAAGAGATGAAGGACTGATTCAGTCGTGTATTCAGCTTGTATTTCTTGCCAGAAACCAGAAAAGAGGTTTGCAGGTACAGCCATCCAATTTTGGTGTTTTTGGCAGTTTTTCTGACATTTGTGTTATTCATATCGATATCGGAATTATATCGTATCGACCGAAATTAGGAGTTATATCGTGATATAAATTTTAGCCATATCGTCCAGCCCTAGGTAAATGCCACAAATATAAATGGAGAGTGATTCACACAGAGCATAATGTGACTCTCTTTAGGCCAGCGTTTCCCCAACCTTTTTTTTGCATCACGGACCGGTTTCATATAAGATATAATTTCACGGACCGGTGGGGAAGGGAGGATTTAATATTATTTAATAATATTGCTTACAAACGATGTAAAATGAGCTGTTTTCGCTGCAACGTAGGTAGGTACCAGCATGTATTGTACACCATCACAATGTTCATAAATATCTTCACGTTATTGCAGTCGAACAGCTTAGATTTACTAATGACTGTGGAATTTGTGCTCACCTGATTCAGCAGTGTCCAGTTTCAGTCCCTGACCCTTAAAGCTTAGTTCTCCCTCTCCCACCTGAGTCCGGGCCAGCGAATCGGCTAGCTGTGCAACCACATCAGACGCCATTTCTACTCCTGCAACACAAAAACACACGCAAATGTAATCAGTAACAAAAATTAACAAATTAATTTATTGCAATACAGTTAAAATCAGGCACTCAGGTGGTGCAGCAGTAAGGTACGTTAGCCTACTGCTGCCGAGATCCAGGATTTGAACACCAACAGAGCTGATCCATCTGCATCCAGCACCCATCAGTCCCTTCCGCCACCACTACATCCGATCCATCTCAATCCAGCAACCATCAGTCCCTCCTGCCACTAACAAACCGGATCCTTTTTATTCCAGCTAACATCAGTACCTCCTGCCACCACTATATCAGATCCATCTCATTCCAGCAACATTCAGTCCCTCTTAACAACAACAGACCTGATCCATCTCCTTCCAGCAACCAGCAGTCCTTCCTGCCACCAATAAACCTGATCCAGCTCCTTCCAGAAGGCTCCAAGTTTTTTATAACACCAACAGACCTCATCCATCTCCATCCAGCAACCATAAGTCCATCCTGCAACAACTACATCAGATCCATCTCACTCCAGCAACCATCAGTCCCTCCTGCCACCAACAGGCCTGATCCATCTGCTTCCAGGAGGCTCCAAGTTTTTCCTAACACCAACAGAGCTGATCCATCTCCATCCAGCAACCATCAGTCCCTTCTGCCACCACTACATCCGATCCATCTCAATCCAGCAACCATCAGTCCCTCCTGCCACCAACAGACCGGATCCTTTTCATTCCAGCAACCATCAGTCCCTACTAACAACAACTGACCTGATCCATCTCATTCTCATTCCAGGAGGCTCCAAGTTTTTCCTTACACCAACAGACCTGGTCCATCTCATTCCAGCAACATTCAATCCCTCCTGCCACCAACAGACCTGATCAATCTCCTTCCAGCAACCATCAGACCCTTCTGCCACCAATACATCTGATCCATCTCCTTCCAGCAACCATCAGTCCCTCCTGCCACTAACAAATCGGATCCTTTTTATTCCAGCTAACATCAGTCCCTTCTGCCACCAATACATCTGATCCATCTCCTTCCAGGAGGCTCCAAGTTTTTCCTAACACCAACAGACCTGATCAATCTCATTCCAGCAACCATCAGTCCCTCCTGTTACCACTATATCAGATCCATCTCATTCCAGCAACCATCAGTCCCTCCTGTCACCACCACACGAGCTCCATCTCATTCCAGCAAGCTTTATGATTCTACTCTCACCAACAAAAACCTGATCCAGTTTCGGCCGATTGAAGCTCCATAGGACAGGGCTGGATCTGAGGAACCCATGGTGTGTGTGTGGTTAAAATTATGTGTATTAAATATGACGCCACACACACTAGTCAACATGTTAGCTAGCTAGCTAACATATTAAAAGGTACACTGAAGCACAACAACAACAACCCGGTGTCCTGTTAGCTACTGTTCAATCCACTCTGAGAAGAACGGTTCATATCTGGTATAAACAATTTACCTTTATTACGCTTTTAATTCGAGTTTTAATCCGGTTTATTTGGTGCCTGTGTGAAACTGCTGCAGTCAGAGACAGCTCCGTCCCGCTCTTACAAATGACGTCATCGGATTTGAAAGACAAAAAAAACCTACGAAGGCACCGCAGTGGCTCACGGGAGTTGTAGTCCTGTTTTCTTAAAGATTGTAGTTCTTTGTCTTTTAAAGATTGTTATTATCGATTTGAAGATTGTAATTTTACTATCAATTAATATACTATTATTATTATTATTATTATTATTATAATTATTATTATTATCATTATTATTATTATTATTATTATTATCTTTATTGTCACTATACACAAGTACAACAAAATTTCTAATAACATCTCTCCAATAGAGGTAGCAGCAGCAGAGAAAAAGATAGGAGTAGTAAAATCACAAAATATTTATATTTAAAAAAATCTATTAAATTTTTTTTTTTTACACTCTGCTTAAGTTAATTTATTATTATTATTATTAATATTATTATTATATAAGGTTATTATTGGTGTTGGGAAGATTATTATTATTAATCTTAATTAAAATCCTCATTATTATTATTATTATTATTATTATTATTATTATTATTATTAGTAGTAGTAGTAGTAGTAGTAGTAATAGTAGTAGTAGTTGTAGTAATAGTAGTAGTAGAATAAAATAAAATAGAATAGAATCTTTATTGTCACTAAACACAAGTACAACGAACTTTCCAATAACATCTCTCCAATAGGTACATTTATTATTATTATTATTATTACTATTATTATTATTATTATTATTATATAAGGTTATTATTGGTGTTGGGAAGATTATTATTATTAATCTTAATTAAAATCCTCATTATTATTATTATTATTATTATTATTATTATTATTATTATTATTAGTAGTAGTAGTAGTAATAGTAATAGTAGTAGTAGTTGTAGTAATAGTAGTAGTAGAATAAAATAAAATAAAATAGAATAGAATCTTTATTGTCACTATACACAAGTACAACAAACTTTCCAATAACATCTCTCCAATAGGTAAATTTATTATTATTATTATTATTACTATTATTAATATTATTATTATTAATAATAATAATATATTATTATTTTTTTATTGTTATTGGTGTTGGGAAGATTATCATTATTAATTATTAATTAAAATCCTCATTATTAATATTAGTAGTAGTTTTAAGATTGTATAGGCATCCGTCAGTCTGAGTGTAGTAGTATTAGTATCTGCTGTAGTAGTATACTAGTAGTAGTATTAAGATTAAGTTATTATTATTATTATTATCATCATCAGTAGTGGAAGTAGTATTGTTGAGGTTATTATTATTATTAATATTATTATTATTGGTGTTGTGAAGATTATTATTAGTAGTAGTACTGATATTGTTGTTGTTGTTGTTGTTATTATTATTATTATTATTACTATTATTATTATTATTATTGTTATTATTGAATGGTGGGTTGCAAACCACGACTGAAGAGCCTGATTTCGGCTAGCGCGCATGCGCGGTACTGCCTCCCGCCCATGCTGTGAGTCGGTGTAAACTCGGCGGTGTTTAAGACCTGCGCACTGAGGCTCATCACATGTTCCGCATAGTTATCACAGTCCTGCTGGAGCGCCTCATAGAATTAACATTTATTTACACACGTTATTGAATCCAGCGCCATTACAAATCTACAGCTATCTAAAGAGGTGAGTTTGAATGATTGAATAGTTGGTCGTCTCACAGCACGGTTATATTTAGGTGTAGAGATACATTTATGCTTTCGATTTCTGATGCATTCTTCGCACCGTTAGGATTTTATTGAATTATATAGATGTGTAACTGTTGGACTGTGATCATTATGCATTAATTTGGGGATGATTTGCAGGTTTAAAGCTAATTTGCTGATTTGTGTAGCCGCACGAGTCTCTTTCCGGAGAGGAAACAACTTTTTATTACTGCGCGTGCGTGTGGGCGCGCGCTCAGTTTAATGTAAGGTCAAAGTGTTCCGTCCATGTTATCGATTCAGCAAATGTTTGTTTTTTTGCAAAAACGCCTACCACTGAGGAAAGACTCTTCTCAACACTTGTGACAAACGTGTACATCACAACAGTGTTGGGATTTCAATCATTTCTGCATCTGTTCTTTATTTGTGGCTGAATACCTGACACACCTCTTTTACTAATTAGAGTTTTGTCATACAGAACATTTGATCAACATGTTTTCAAAATGTTGACAAAGCACAGTCCTCCGGGAGAGAACACCAGCGTTGTGGTAACAGGAGGTTAAAAAAAAAAAAAAGTTTTCAAAGAAAACAGCACCATGCCTACTGTTAAACAAGGAGGAGGCTCTGTGATGTTTTGGGGTTGCTTTGCTGCCTCAGACACTGGTTGTCTTGAATTGGTGCAGGATAAAATGAAACCAAAAAGAAAACCCAAAAAGCTGTGCCTCAGACACAGATTATAGGATTTACAGAATAATGATGACCCAAATCAGACATCAAAACAATCAAATAATGGATGAGACATGGTTCGCTGCTGCAATTGCGGCCTGAAGTTTCTAAATTCATGTTATTAATTTAGCAAATTTTCTTTTGCAAAAACGCCTACCACTGAGGAAAGACTTTTCTCAATGTTTGTCTTGTGACAAACATGTAAATCCCAACAGTGTTGGGATTTCAATCATTTCTGCATCTGTTCTTTATTTGTGGCTGAATACCTGACACACCTCTTTTACTAATTAGAGTTTTGTCATACAGAACATTTGATCAACATGTTTTCAAAATGTTGACAAAGCACAGTCCTCCGGGAGAGAACACCAGCGTTGTGGTAACAGGAGGTTAAAAAAAAAAAAAAAGTTTTCAAAGAAAACAGCACCATGCCTACTGTTAAACAAGGAGGAGGCTCTGTAATGTTTTGGGGTTGCTTTGCTGCCTCAGACACTGGTTGTCTTGAATTTGTGCAAGGTAAAATAAAACCAAAAAGCTCTCAAGGTATTTTGGACTGGTACCTACAGCCCAGTGTCAAAAAGCTGTGCCTCAGACACAGATTATAGGATTTACAGAACACAGGTCTGCAAAAAAAAATTTTTCAAGAGCTGTTTTGGTTATTCCACGTAATCTATATGTTTTTGGGTGCGCTGAATCCGAAAATGACCTCCATTTTGTCATAGGACATCACATTTTCTGACAATTTAGGTAACTATGTTAAATAAGGCAATACCTCAAAATAAATGAAAGTAGACTTATAAAATTAATTTTTTATTACAAATTTTTCATGAAAATAATTTTTTTTAACTGGAATGAGCTCACTAACACACACTAAAATCGATTCTTCTTCCCTGTGAGGCTCCTCTTGGTACATTTACGCTTGTGAGTAGCATCTGGAATGTCTCTCTGAAGCGTCCAACAGTAAGGCAAGGCAAGGCAAGGCAAGTTTATTTGTATAGCACCTTTCATACACAGTGGCAATTCAAAGTGCTTTACATAAGGAAAAAAAAAAAAAAATTTAATTAAAAGCATTAAAACATTCCTGAGATCTAAAACCTCAGAAAGACTTCTTGCAAACATTTAGTTACAATTAAGAACATGAAATTCAAACAAGAGAGATAAAAAAAATTTAGGACATGAAAAATTAAAAGAAAATATTGTAAAGTATAACCTACAATTTAGGGAATATGAAATTAAAAGAAAATATTGTAAAGTATAACCTACAATTTAGGGAATATGAAATTAAAAGAAAATATTGTAAAGTAAAACCTACAATTTAGGGAATATGAAATTAAAACAAGAGAGATAAAAAATTAAGAACATGAAAACTAAAAGAAAATATAGTAAAGTATAACCTACAATTTAGGGAATATGAAATTAAAAGAAAATATTGTAAAGTAAAACCTACAATTTAGGGAATATGAAATTAAAACAAGAGAGATAAAAAATTAAGAACATGAAAACTAAAAGAAAATATAGTAAAATATACCCTACAATTTAGAAGAGCATGATAAACTAAAAGAAATATGGTAAAATGAGGGTAATAGCAAAAATTTCGAGCTCAATCATAGGCACAAGAAAAAAGAAAAGTTTTTAACCTGGATTTAAAGATTTCTACATTTGAGGAACATCTAATATCTCCTGGCAGTCTGTTCCAGTTATATGCAGCCCAACAGCTAAATGCTGCTTCACCATGTTTAGTTTGGACTCTGGGCTCGACTAGCTGACCTGAGTCCATGGATCTAAGAGATCTACTGGGTTTATATTCTCTAAACATTTCTGAGATGTATTCTGGGCCGAACCCATTCAGTGATTTATAGACCAGTAGCAGCACTTTAAATTCTATTCTGTAACTAACTGGAAGCCAGTGTAGAGATTTTAGAACTGGAGTGATGTGCTCAGTTCTCTTCGTCTTAGTTAAAACTCTAGCAGCAGCGTTCTGAATGAGCTGTAACTGTTTAATGGTCTTTTTGGGAAGTCCAGTTAAGAGACCATTACAATAGTCCACCCTACTGGAGATAAAAGCATGGATCAGCTTCTCTAGGTCTTGTTGGCACACTAGACCCTTGATTTTGGCTATATTTCTAAGATGATTGAAAGCTGTTTTGGTGATGGTTTTTATATGGCTGGTGAATGTGAGATCTGAATCTATTAGAACGCCAAGATTTCGGACTTGGTCTTTGGTTTTTAGAGCCCGGGAACTGAGGTGTTCACTGACACTGGTCCTCTTTTCTTTGCTACCAAACACAACAATCTCTGTTTTGTCCTTATTTAACTGTAAAAAAAACAAGGAGCAGTAGTCTGCCATCATTGTAATGCTCCATCTTCCCTGGTATCTTCTTTCCATCTCTTTAATGTCCTGGTGGAATCGTTCACCTTGCTCTTCACTCACAGCTCCCAAATTTTCAGGAATGTTGTCAAGGTGGGAGTGGAGGAAATGCACTTTCAAACTCATCAGGCAACCTAAAGCTTGAAATGCTTTCAGCATTCGTCCGACGATCTTTTTGTAGTCAGGATCTTTGTTATTGCCTAAAAATTTCTTTATGACTTCTGTAAATGCAATCCACCCTTCTTTTTGAGGATTCGTCATGGTATTGATAAACTCTTGATCAGCTATAAGCCTTCTAATGTTTGGTCCGACGAACACACCTTCCTTAAATTTTGCCTCCGAGAGGCCTGGAAACTTGATGACCAAGTATTTGAAGCATTCTCCATCTCTTGGAAGGGATTTTACGAATTGCTTCATCACTCCCAATTTTATGTGGAGAGGTGGTAGAAGAACTTTATCGGGAGGTACCAAAGTTTCTCGGGGGACATTTTTTTCACCAACCGTGAGCACCCTCGGCTGGCCTCTTCTTGGTCCAGTGATTTTGTCGGTCTCGACAGTCCCATAGACACAGAAAACAAGGGTATTTGGTATACCCAGCTTGTTGCCAGAGCAGCATGCACAAGACTTTCAAATCCCCGCACACTTGCCAACCGTGGTCTTCATATTTAAGTTTACGAAGAACCAATTCCAAGTTCTCGTAGGTTTCCTTGAGGTGTACGGAATGACCTACAGGGATGGAAGCATAAAAAACGCCATTGTGGAGTAAAACTGCTTTGAGACTTCTTTTTGAAGAATCTATAAAAAGACGCCATTGCGCTGAATCATATTGGATTTTGAATTGACCCATCAAACCTTCGACATTGATGCAATAAACCAACTTATCTTCCTGGGCAAAGTAAGGAACGAACTCCTTTTCATGATGTCTGAACCATGAAAAAGACACTCCTGGCAACAATAAATTCCTGCTTTTGAGCCTTGATCCGAGTAACCAAATCATTCATCTCCTCCTGGGAAAACAATTTTGGTCTTGTATCATCTTCAAAGTCAGAACTTGATTCATCATCTGGTTCAGGTATGACTCCATCTTCATCGGAGCTAGTTATTTCTTCCAAGGTAGCAGGGGCCTTGGATACTGGTATATCTGTGCCATGGGGGATGGGACGAATTGCTGAGTGAAGATTGGGGTATGAAATGGAATGCTTCCATTTTGAATTATACCCTTTCACATCGCATGAACAAAAGTAACAATCGTCACTATGGTTCTTTTGCTCTCGCCATACCATAGGAATCCCATAACGGAAAGCTTTTTTCTTACCCTTGAACCAATTTCGGAGGTCCTCAACACACCGTTTGCACACTTTATGAGGCGCCCAAGCTTTATCTTGATCTCCAAGCTTTAGTCCGAAGTATGCGAAGTATACTTTTTTCACAAAGTCTGTAATATTCAGCTGTTGCTTCAACACTGTATATTCACCACAAATGTAACAGAAACTGTCAGGCAAATTAATACACTTCCGCTGAACCATAATGCTAATTTTAAGAAACACGGTTGAATAATGATGAGCTAACACGAACTGAGATAAAAAAGTGTGAACAGGCGAGAACCAAGAAAAAACTATTGAATCAAGCCTGGGTATGTCAGAGCCTGCGCGTTCAGCTTGCAACATGTTGATGCTGGTTTCATTAGCTCACTGTGAAAGTTCATTTCTTTGAAAGTTATACTTTTTTGGCATTGTATATCTTGAATGCACTGATGTGAATTAATTAATAGTAATTTTGACTTTAAATTTGGTTAAAAACCCTAAGATCAAAAAATACCAAAAATTGAGAAAAAATTACTAAATTTGAAGAGAATTTTGCATTTTGTGGCAAATCCTGACGTCCAGGATTTTTTTCAATATTTTTTTCGTTTTCAGCAAACCAAAATACATGGAAATTAGATGAAAATAATCAAACAGCTTTTTAGTCGCACACCTGTGTAATGACCCAAATCAGACATCAAAACAATCAGATAATGGATGAGACATGGTTCGCTGCTGCAATTGCGGCCTGAAGATCCTAAATTCATGTTATTGATTCAGCAAATGTTTGTTTTTTTACAAATGCGCCTACCACAGAGAAAAGACATTTTCTTACATTTATGACAAACATGAAAATCACAACAGTGTTGGGATTTCAATTATTTCTGCATCTCTTCTTTTTCTGTTGCTAAATACCTCAAAATGTTGACAAAGCAAAGTTCTGGGAGAAAACACCAGCGTTGTGGTAACAGGAGGTAAAAAAAAAAAACGTTTTCAAAGAGAACAGCACCATGCCTACTGTAAAACAAGGAGGAGGCTCTGTTATGTTTTGGGGTTGCTTTGAAACCAGAAAGCTATCAAGGTATTTTGGACCGGAGCTACAGTGCTCTGTCAGAAAGCTGTGCATCAGACGCAGGTTATAGGACTTACATCATAGGACAGACATCAAAACAACCAAAAATGAATTAGAATAAATTGACATTGGCCCAAAGGTCTAAAATCATGTTACTGATTTAGCAAATGTTTTTTTTTTTTTTTTAAATACACCCACCACAGAGGAAAACTCCTTTCTTACATTTGTGAGGAACATGTAAATCACAACATTTCTTGGATTTCAATCATTTCTGCATCTGTTTATTTTCTGTGGCTGAATAGCTGACACACTTCTGTCACTGATTTGAGTTTTGTCATATAAAGGTGCCTAACTAACATTTGATCCAAAATGTTGACAAACCACAGTTTATCTAGTAGAAAACACCAGCATTGTGGTAACAAAGTAAATAAATGAAGCATTTGAAGAAAACAGCACCATGCCTACTGTAACATCCATCACAGTGTGGGGCAGCTAAGCCACCAAACATGACACCAAGAGACTGCAGCGCATCATCAGGTCTGCAGAGAGGACCATTGGTGTAAAGCTGCCCACACTGCTGGACCTGCATGCCTCCAGAACCAGGAAGCGCGCAGGGAAAATCATCATTGACCCGTCTCACCCTGGCCATAACCTGTTTCGGCGCCTTCCATCGGGCCGACGCTTCAGCCACATAAAGACCAGAACAACCAGGCTACAAAGAAGCTTTTTTCCACACTCCATTGTGCTCATGAACAATTGAACACTACAGAACTGTTCATCTTTGGGACACTTGCTCATCTACAAATGACCTATTTAACTTATATAATGACTCGCAACCCTGCTTACACTGGTCTTTCACATTCATTTCATTTCTTATTTATATATAGTATATATCTATAGTTTTTATACTGCACAGAACTTTGCACCTTTAACCCATAATGTGAATTACACATGCTAATTGTTTACGGGTATGAATGTGTGAAGTGTGTGTTAGAGAGAGAGTATATGTGTGTGTGTGTGTGTGTGTGTGTATAAGACTGTCCTTATTGTATTTATCGTGCACTGCTAGCATTTGTATAACCAAAGTCAAATTCCTTGTATGTGTGAGCATACTTGGCCAATAAAGTCTGATTCTGATTCTGATTCTAAAACAAGGAGGAGGCTCTGTAATGTTTTGGGGTTGCTTTGCTGTTTCAGACACTGGGCCTGTTCCACCAGAAAACTGAACGCAAGCAGAAATACCCTGGACAAGGCTCTAATCCATCCAGTGTTTTGATCCCACAGATATAGCCAATGATGTCTGCCAGCCGGCCGCCGGTTGATAGCACCTCAGAGATTCGAACCTGGATCTCAGTGGTGGTGAGATAGCATAATAGACCAATCATTCGGTCACAGCAGGTATATAAATAACTGAAATTCTATGACTGGTATGACGTTTTTTGCATTAAGCTGATACAATTTAAGCAATTGCAAGTTAAGGGCCTTGCTCAAGGGCCCACCAGTGAAAAGATGGTGGTATTAGGGCATGTCATGAGTCATCTCATAAGTGTAAATCTTTGACTTCAGCTTCGTACTGAGCATAATTAATGGGCTGCTGCTTTCTTTTCTCAGGTTTCATCCAGGATCTCGCTCTGCCTCATGAACCACCATGAACCTGGATCGACAGAAGCGCAGGGAGGAGATCCAGAAAGCCCTTGCTTTTATCCAGTAAGAAATAAATGGACTGAACTCTTTGAACTTGTGTGACTTGTAATTGTTTGGGCAGTTTCAATCACATAGACTTAGCAGTTGCGTAATAATAGTTGTGCTTTGTGTTCACAGGTCATCACTGCCTTTCCCTGACCCGGCTGGATATGAGGTTTGAGATACTTTGTCATCTGATCTACACATACTCTTATTATTTCATTTTATTTACATGTTTTACCACCGCTTTTTCCTGGTCAGGGTCATGCTGGGTCCATCTTTCCTGAAATCACTAAGTCCAATGCAGTAACACTCCCCGGTCAGGAAGCCTTAGCCATTTCCTCATCCCTCAGACATTGCCAATCATGTCTGCATGTAGACGCCCAACCTGCCGATAGCACCACTGGTGATTTGAACCCTGGATCCCATCGGTAGTGAACTCTATTTCAATTATCTGGTGAAGAAAACTAGAATGGACCCTTGTTAATCCTATAGATACAAACCCAGTTCCTTAAAAGATTGGGACAGTAGGTAAAATACAAATTAAAAGCAGAAAGCAGGGACTTGTACACTTTCTGTTGCATGTATTAAATTAAAAACATTGCTCAGAGGGAGGTATGTAATGTTTTACCGTATTTTTTAATAGATTCTGGGCGGCACGGTGTCTAGCACTGTTGCCTCACAGCAAGTAGGTCCTGGGTTCGGTCCCCAGGTGGGGAGGTCCGGGTCCTTTCTGTGTGGAGTTTGCATGTTCTCCCCATGTCTGCGTGGGTTTACTCCGGGTGCTCCGGTTTCCTCCGACAGCCCAAAGACATGCAAGTGAGGTTAATTTGAGATACTAGATTGTCCAGGACTGTGTTTGATATAACCTTGTGTGACCTGATGAATCTTGTGTGATGAGTGACTACTGTTCCTATCATGAATGTAACCAAAGTGTAAAACATGACGTTAAAATCCTAATAAACAAACACACTTAATAGATTCTTGTAAATAATCATTCATTTAGGGGCGGCACAGTGGCTCAGTGGGTAGCACTGTCGCCTCAAAGCAAGAAGGTCCTGGGTTTGATTTCCAGGTGGAGCGGTCTGTGTCCTTTCTGTGTGGAGTTTGCATGTTCTCCCCGTGTCTGTGTGGGTTTCCTCTGGGAGCTCCGGTTTCCTCCCACAGTCCAAAGATGTGAAAGTGAGGTAAACTGGAGATACGAAATTGTCCATGACTGTGTTTGATATTAAACTTGAACTGATGAATCTTGTGTAACCACTAATGGACCTGTCCTGTCATGAATGTAACCAAAGTGTGTAAAACATGACGTTAAAATCCTAATAAATTCAATCATCCTTTAATGCCTGGATCACATTCCAGAAAAGTTGGGACAGAAGCAATGTAAGTCTGGGAAATGATTTAGAACATTTAGTCCAGTACTTTAACCACTAGCAGGCACTTTTGTCCAAAGCGACTTACAAATATCACTGAATACAATTTGAGCAATCGAGGGTTGAGAGCCTTGCCCAGGAGCCCAAAAGTGGCAACTTGGCAGGGGTGGGGCTTGAACCAGCAACCTTCTGATTACTAGGCAAGTACCTTAACTGCTGAGCTACCACTGTCCACAGTACCACTATCCTGACTGGTTATAAAAGAAACATTATAAAAATTCAGTCATTTACGAGCAAACAAAACTCACTTAAAAATTGTAAGCAAATAGTCCAACAGTATAAAAACAGCATGTTCTCAAAACAGCATAATTGCAAAGCTTTTCACCGTGTATACCACTTAACATTATGACAAGAATCAGATCATCCAGAGAAATCTCTGTGTGTAAATGGCAAGACTGAAAACCAGTATTCAACACTCGTGACCTTCGATCCCTCAGGCACTGCATTATGCTTCTGTAATGAATTTAACTACATGGGTTTGGGAATATTTCTGAGAAATGTAGGTAGTAAACACAGTTCATTGCTGCATCTACAAATGCAAGTTAAGACAACATCCAGAAACACCGCCGACCTCTTTGAGCTCATTCTATATTTTAAGATGGTCTGACTCAAAGTGGAAACAGGCTGTTTTAAATTGTTTTCAGAAATGATATCCATTGTGTTTTTAGACCAAAGAGAAAAATCTAAATTGATCTGAATGATTTTTTTCAAAGACCCCCCTGCTTGTTTTGATAAGACTAAAGAAAGCAACTTTTTGCATATTATAACAGCCTGGCTTCACAGTAAGAGAGTACATGAGGAACACTGGGAAGTTGTAGCCTAGCGGTTAAGGTATTGGACAAGGTATTGGACAAGTAATCAAAAGGTCACTGGTTCAACTCCACCACTGCTAGGTTGCTGCGGTTGGGTCCTTGAGCAAGGCCCTTAACCCTCAATTGCTCAGACTGTATACTGTCACTCTACTGTAAGTTGCTTTGGATAAAGGCGTTTGCTAAATGCCGAAACTGTACATGTGCTAGACTCATGCCAAACCTGCCTGCTATTAAAAATTCAATTAATGGTGCATTATGAAGTATAGTATATACTAAACCAGCGGTCCCCAACCTTTTTTGCACTGGGTACCGATTTCATATAAGATATAATTTCAGGGACGGGAGGATATGACAATACTACTCTCAAATGATCTTTTTTCGCTGCAACGAGACGCTGCTCCCACCTAGGGGTGATAAAAGACAATAACACCTGAAATTTGTTGGAAATGGAAGCAGTGAAAGCAGTTATTCATTCTTTCTGTACGGGCCGGTAATAAATGACACATGGACCTGTACATCTCCACGGCCCGGTGGTTGGGGACCACTGTACTATACTACTGTATTTACAATAGAGACTCCTGGCTGTTGAGTAGCTGAAGTGTTAAATCAGCACGCACACTCACATGATATGCTCTAACCATCACCACACACACTCCCATGATACGCACACACCATCACCACACATACTCCTATGATACACTCCTACCATCACCACACACTCAATGAAGCAATTTATGAAGATGAATGAAACGTTTTTTTGACATCTCCTCTCTTGCTGATTTTTTCTCTCCTGATGTAATCAGGCCTTCCTGACACAGCTGGTGTGTAACCTGTTATACGAGGGCAACGCGGCGTTTCGAGAGGGAGACTGGACGCTGGCGCGGGGGCACTTCAGCGAGGGTGTGAGCGTGGCGCGATATGCCCGGGCAGAAGGGGTAACGGTTCCTTCAGCACTGCTCGAGAGTCTGTATGTGAACAGAGCTGCAGCACAACACAACATGGTAAGTAATATCCTGATATTCTGTACCGTACGTATGAATGTGATCTTTAGATGGCAGAACACAACATGCTGCTTGATTCTCTGTTTTAACAATAATAACCTGAAGCTTTTGTATTTGTGCTGTCAAGCATTTCTGGCCTTGGTCATCTCCCTTTTTTCTTATCTTCCCAAGGAATGCAAACACCCCCACCAAATTTCTTCTTGACCTTCAAACAAATGCTCTCCCTCATTTCCTTTCACCGTTTCAGTGCCATTTTACAAACCCCATTTGCAACAAAAGTTGGGACACTTTCTAGAAATGTAGTACAAACATAAAACTTCTAATAAATGACTACATTAAAAATAAAATGACTACTTGAATTAAACACGCAAACAGACAATAAACTGTACAAGATTTACCCCAAAATCAGGAACAAACCAAAAATACATTATGGAAATCGTACAGACCAGGTTATCTACACTAGATGTAGAATCAGCCATTCCACCAACACTTAATACTAGGAGAGGAGCCCAGATTTTGCAAAGAATGTCAGACACCCATCACCATAAAACACATCCTGAATGAACGGCCAGAGTACAACAGAGAAAGAAAAAGCCTACATATACCTAAACCATTAAAAGAAACTCTCACCCATGATAATACAGAAGTAACCATCAAATTCCATAATCATATAAGACAGAAAACATCACCGATCAGCCATAACATTAAAACCACCTCCTTGTTTCTGCCTTTTGTCCATTTTATCAGCTCCACTTACCATATAGAAGCACTTTGTAGTTCTACAATTACTGACTGTAGTCCATCTGTTTCTCTGCATGCTTTGTTACCCCCCTTCCATGCTGTTTTTCAATGGCCAAAACCCCCACAGGATGACCACAGAGCAGGTATTATTTGGCTTGTGGGTCATTCTCAGCACTGCAGTGATACTGACATGGGGGTGGTGTGTTAGTGTGTGTTGTGCTGGTATGAGTGGATCAGACACAGCAATGCTGCTGGAGTTTTTAAACACCTCACTGTCACTGCTGGACTGAGAATAGTCCACCAACCAAATATATCCAGCCAACAGCGCCCCGTGGGCAGCGTCCTGTGACCACTAATGAAGGTCTAGAAGATGACCAACTCAAACAAAATCTACAAGGTGGACCAACTAGGTAGGAGAGTCTAATAGAGTGGACAGTGAGTGGACACGGTATTTAAAAACTCCAGCAGCGCTGCTGTGTCTGATCCACTCATACCAGCACAACACACACTAACACACCACCACCATAATTGTCACTGGAGTGCTGAGAATGATCCACCACATAAATAATACCTACTCTGTAGTGGTTGTGTGGGGGTCCTGACCATTGAAGAACAGGGTGAAAGCGGGCTAAAAATTTATGTAGAGAAACAGATGGACTACAGTCAGTAATTGTAGAACTACAAAGTGCTTCTATATGGTAAGTGGAGCTGATAAAATGGACACTGAGTGTAGAAACAAGGAGGTGGTTTTAATGTTATGGCTGATCAGTGTATGTGTATTAATTTTGTGCAGAAATGCCAATGAGTTCTCTGGGTCTGAAATCATATGAGATGGACTAAAAGACAGAAGTGTGTTTTGTGGTCAGACGAGTTTAATATAGTCAAAACTGTTCATTTGCATCATCAACTAACAAACCAGCTGCTTTACTGCTATGACAACATGCTGACAAGCAGTTACAGCAAAAGTGCTTGCTTTAACCGACTCAGATTTATTCAAACTATTTATTACACGTTTATTACAGTCCGCCGCTGCATCAACAAATGCAACCTGAGACCCTATTATGCAAAGAGGAAGCCATAAAATATTAATACTTAAAAACGCTGACGAGTTCTTTGGGTCTGAAGACATCTGATATGGACCAAAAGGCAGTGAAAGCCTGTTCTGTGGTCTGACGGGTCCATCACGTCAGATTCTGGGTCTGTCTGAAAACCTAGTGAGCTGCCTTGCTTCCTTCTGCCTACCTGGGCAGCTGACTCAATAAAGAGGGTTCTGATAAGACAACAAACTCATGAGGCAGATTATTTAAACGCACTACTTAGACAGAGAACGAGTGTTTAGGCTAGAGTCCGAGTCGAGTCACGAGTCTTTAGGCTAGAGTCCGTGTCATGTCACGAGTCTTTAGGCTAGAGTCCGAGTCAAGTCATGAGTCTTTAGGCTAGAGTCCGAGTCAATTCACGAGTCGAGTCACGAGTCTTTAGGCTAGAGTCCGAGTCAAGTCATGAGTCTTTAGGCTAGAGTCCGTGTCATGTCACGAGTCTTTAGGCTAGAGTCCGAATCAAGTCATGAGTCTTTAGGCTAGAGTCCGTGTCATGTCACGAGTCTTTAGGCTAGAGTCCGAGTCAAGTCATGAGTCTTTAGGCTAGAGTCCGAGTCAAGTCACGAGTCAAGTCACGAGTCTTTAGGCTAGAGTCCGAGTCGAGTCACGAGTCTTTAGGCTAGAGTCCGTGTCAAGTCACGAGTCTTTAGTCTAGAGTCCGAGTCAAGTCACGAGTCTTTAGGCTAGAGTCAGAGTCAAATCACGAGTCTTTAGTCTAGAGTCCGAGTCAAGTCACGAGTCAATATAATATATAAACAAAACATACTGCAAGTGTAGCGTAGAAATAAACAAATAATATGTAAGTTCAGATAAAAACAACAACAGATTAGCGACTGTATTTTGCTGTTTTACTTTGTGCCTTTACTTTCCTAGGTACCAGTTAAAAGCTTCAACTGACGTTTTGTTTTCATTGCAAATTACGGCACAGCGGCCAAAATCCCAAACAGCAAAAAAATCCATAATACTGCTTACCTTAGCTTATGTTCTTCCCGATGCTATTAAATTTATAACCATGTGTCCCATTAGGAATATAATCCGTTATTTTGTAAATGTGCTTATAATTAAAAACCTCCAAACTTTTCCCGGTTGTGAAGTAAAACACGAACTCATTGGAAAGTCAAACAAGCGTTTCATTGACACATCATCTGTGTGACGCTGCAAACTGAATAAATACAAATAACAGCATTTCTTACTAACAATTACAATCAGATGGTCTGATTGGTTCAGAAAGCGTTTCTTAAAATCATCAGCGCCAGTTCTGTAGGCGCTTTCCATTCACATTATCTGTTACTGTGAAGTGCACTATGTATTCCACCATTTTAAGTAGGGAGCAACGCTTCATCACTATACTGGAAGCTGGCTGGAACATTTACCCATTGCATGCGTTGCAGGTTAAGCTGGCCGGAGCGTTATTAGAGAGCAGAAAATGACACGATCAGAATGATGTCGGATATATATAATTGTCACACGTAACTAATGTTGCTGACTTTTGCTGTCCACAAGTAATTTTTTGCGAGTCACGAGTCGAGACCGAGTCATTTGAAACGAGTCAGAGTCGAGTCTGAAGTCGCTGTGTGTGCGACTTACGTGCGACTCGGACTTGAGTCGCAGACTCTAGTCCCCATCTCTGGTAGGAGCATTTTAAGGAATCTGAAAATTTAGACATGCCCTCTTCTCGGGAGTGTAGAGTGATGTAAAAAGCATCTATTTAGAGAGATCACTATATTTTCGGACAGCCCTTCTATGTACCAAAGGAAAAAAAGGTCATCCAGATTGTCATAAAGAAAAGTGCAGCTACCTGGTTTTTAATGAACATCTTTAAAAATCGTTTACGGTGTCCAAAAAAGATCGTCGTGATACTGAAAGACTTCTAGCCAATACTGATACAGTTCTACCAGTTTTATACCGCAGCCTAAGCACAAGTGCACTTAAACACTGTCTTTTATTTATGAGGCATATTCATAAGTATAGCCATTAGTGGTGGACCCAGCATTTAATGTGCTTCCCTCACCACAACCCTTATTATTTATTTGATTTATTTTTTTGTCTCTGGATGTTTCCCCCTATATCTCCCAATTCAGATATTTCCGATTCCCGATTGTGAATCCACTGCTGCTCGTACAGCCTCGGTTTAATCGAGGCGTGTCCGATCACCACACCCCTCCACTGTCGACTTATCGTACCATGTGAACTAAACATTTTACATTTACATTTTCGGCATTTAGCAGATGCTCTAATCCAGAGCGATTTACAGAAGAGCTTCCACAGTAAACTTTACCTAAACTGAAACCCTGTTAGAACCAAAGTGTTTTTTTAATGCAAGAAATAAATAACAGCACAAGTAAGTACATGTCAGCTTAACCTCTTGGGTGGCTAAGTGGGTAGCACTGTCGCCTCACAGCAAGAAGGTCCTGGGTTTGATCCCCAGGTGGGGTGATCCGGGTCCTTTCCATGTGTAGTTTGCATGTTCTCCCCATATCCGCGTGGGTTTCAGTGCTCCGGTTTCCTCCCACAGTCCAAAGACATGCAAGTGAGGTTAATTGGAGATACTAAATTGTCCATGACTGTGTTTGATACAACCTGTGAACTGATGAACCTTGTGTGATGAGTAACTACCGTTTCCTGTCATGAATGTAACTAGAAGTGTAAAACATGACGTTAAAATCCTAATAAACAAACAAACAGCTTAACCGCTTAGTAAAGAGGTGTGTTTTTAATATTCTTTTAAATACAGGAACCAGGTGACACCACCGATCTTTATTCTGTGTGTTTTGTGCACATCAGGGTGACTTGGAAGCCAGCGTGAGGGACTGTGACAGTGCTCTGGGTGTGAGTAAGGACAGCGCTAGAGCTCTGTACAGGAAAGCCCTGTGTCTGAAGGAACTCGGTCGACTGAAGGAGGCGTATGATTGTAGCGCCGCCTGCCTGCTCACCTCTCCACAGGTAACACTGGCATTTCCTTACATTTTTAAATGAACTATTACGAGATCATGCATTAATTTGGTAATATTAATTCCATTAATTAATTAATGTAGGGCAGTTGTAGCCTAGTGGTTAAGGGACTGCACTAGTAATCAGAAGGTTGCCTCTGTTGGGCCCTTGAGCAAGGCCCTTAACCCTCAATTGCTTAGACAGTATACTGTCAAAACTGTAATTCACTTTGGATAAAAATGTAAGATTGTGGGACTAAACTATAGCACCACTGAGATTCAAACCCAGGTTTAAGCACCAGGTGTTTTTGGCCAGGTTGGATTTGAACTTGTGAGTTCCTGCACTTCGCAGTGGTCTCATCGCACGTTGGACCGCTGCACCGCCCGAGCGTCTGTCTGTTGTTTTAATGTTTACATTACATTACATTTCACATTTTCGGCATTTAGTAGACGCTTTTATCCAAAGCGACTTACAGTACTGTGACAGTATACAATCTGAGCAAACAAGGGTTGAAGGTCTTGCTCAAGGGCCCAACAGTGACAACCTGGCAGTGGTGTGGCTTGAACTAGCAAACACTTTGATCACTAGTCCAGTAGCGTAACTGCTAGGCTACAGCTGCTCCCCCTCTTGTTTATTCTGATTCTGTTTTCTGTTCAGGATGAGAGGATAAAAAAACTGGCAGATGAATTAGCCAGCAAACTTGATTTGAAGACCAGTGAGGCTCACATTAACCTGCAGGTAAAATTGCTGTAATACCACCATACCTGATGAAAATTACAATATACGAGGGATCTTCAAAAAGTTTCCACACTTTTATATTTTGGTTGGAAATGGTGAGGGTGGGAGTCATCGTAATCGGTCGTGTCTGAGAGACTGAGAGACGCTTATAGTCCGGATTTAGCTCCATCTAATTTTCACCTTTTTGCACGCTCAAAGAAGCTTTAAGGATTTTCATGTGATGATGATGTGAAAGCACCGGTGCATCAGTGGCTACTCATCAGTTGCTTTGAGCATTCCTTTGCTTTCTTTTTTTGTTTTTTATATATTTTATTTATGCATTTTCTCCCGACTTTTAGCGCGTCCAATTGCGTCATGCTTCCTCTCCACCAATGCCGATCCCTGCTCTGATTGAGGAGAATGAAGCTAACCCACGCCCCCTCCGGCACGTGGGCAGCATGCCGTATGCTTTTTATCACCTACACTTTGACGAGTGCAGTGCAGCTCAGCACTGTGTACGGAGAGACACACCCTGAGAGCACTCTTTTCTCATCTCTGTGCAGGCGCCATCAATCAGCCAGCAGAGGTCGTAGTCGCATTTGTTATGAGAGAGAGACCCCATCCGGCTTAATCCCACCCATATCTGAACAACAGGCAAATCGTTGTTCATGTGGTCGCCCTGTCTAGCCGGCAGGCAGAGCTGAGATTCGATCCGATGTATTCGAGATCCCAGTTCTGGTTCCAGCGTGTGTTTTTACAGCTGCGCCACCTGAGCGGCGTTCCTTTGCTTTCTAACGTAATTAGCAAACGAATGTAGCACAGCCATATATCATTGTGTATGTAATATGGGAAATGAACGTATATCAGAACATGTTCTGTACCTCACTTATCATTTACTCAGTACCATGTACTGGCCATCACTATACTTGTCTTTAGTCTTGTCCCCCTCAGTTTGTTTATATTAAAAATGTCTCTTGTATTTATTGTACTGTTGTTTATCTGCACTGTGTAGATTGTATTGTTTTGCACTTGTGTTCTGTGTTGCACCCTGGTCCTGGAGGAACATTGTTTCATTTCAATATGTACTTGTATAGAGCTGAAATAACAATAAAACCTCTCTTAAACTCTCCCTATCTTGAGTAAACATGATTTTATGGACATACAGCAGGTCTGTGACGTGTTTACATTGTGTTGTATTGCTCGTGATTAGCTATGTAAATGTTAACAAGCTACATTTATTTATTGGCGGGGTTTGCTGCGTTATTTATTATGTAGTTTTATGCATTTTCTCTAGCATAACCAAAGAGTCTCGTGTTGCTGGGGACCCCAATTGCATCCGAGGAGGGTATATTTGACCGACACACTCTACCTCTGATGCATGCGCAGTCTTTCGACCCCTTATTATTCGCCCATACTTTGGTGGATTGGCGTGTGAGGACAGTCACTCGCTGATCTCCACGTTCTTCCACTTTGATACAGACGCCTCAGGCTACTAAACAGGGTCCTTACACGGCGTCAGAGACCCCACCCTTTTTTTAGTTTGTCTTTTCCCATTCAGCAGACTAGTGGCCAATTTTGTCTGCTGCGGGCACTGCCATTTGTGCCTGCTAGGGGGAGCCCAGCCGACCGGTAGCAGAGCTGAGACGCAAACTCTGAGAGTTCAGAATCCCAGCGACCCACATTGTATACTCTTATATACAAAATGTAACATAAAAGCAGTCAAGTCAAGTCAACTTTATTTATATAGCGCTTATTACAATAGACATTGTCTCAAAGCAACTTTACAGAATCCAGGACCAACAGATACAAAAACCCCTCCCACAGGGGGGCGTTCACGTACAAGTTTATTAATGATTGTTTTTCTATGCAACCCATGGTTTTTGGCTTGCGACCCACTTAAGGGTCGCAACCCACAGGTGACGCATTGTTTGCGGTTTGCGACCCACTTGAGGGTCGCAACCCACAGGTGACCCATTGTTTTTGGCTTGAATCCCAGCGACCCACATTTTGTCCATCTTACTCTTATATACAAGGTGTAACATAAAGCGCCCACAAGGGGGCGTTTGCGTACAAGTTTACTTCAATATTATTTTTATTTTTTTCTATGCGACCCACTTAAGGGTTGCAACCCACAGCTGACCCATTGTTTTCGGATTGCAACCCACTTAAGGGTTGCAACTTAAGGGTCACAACCCAAACCCTAAGGTAGCGGAACAAATTTTCACATCATAGTTTTAAGCAAAGAATAATAAAAAATGAGTCTGACATATACCCGCTCGTACTGATCGCTGCTCTCAGATACTGCATCAGCTGTCATAACTCGTAAGACTCATGATGATTGATGGGTTTAACTTTCCTGTCTTAGGTGATTGAAATGCATCTAGTATCTAATCTCAAAGTGGTGACCTAAATAATGTCTATCTGGTTTTTTCCAGGGTGACACTGAGAGCAACGGGGACGGTCTGCCTCCTTCCATTCCGGTGATGCTTCCTCCACTATTTTTTGCCAGTAACAGTCAGTTATTGATTCCACAGCTTTATCTTCATTTTGTTCCTGTTTTTTAGGTTTCTAATGGACTGGATAGCTTGTGTGACATCACAGGTGGGTGTGTTCTTTTTTTGAAGTTGTATAAAATCAGACAAAATGCTTAATCTGAGCTCGTCCTTTCTCTTTTTTCTTTTTCTGTTCCAGATGGACTGCTTGAGGCCATACCTACTGTCCTGCCCAGCCCGGTCCTTGTTAGCGATGTTGGCGAGGATCCCGCCGTGTGTCTGTCCGTGCCCGTATCGGAGCCGCTGGAAGACTGTGAGCTGGTGGGAGACGAGCTGGACTCGCTGCTGGACAGCATCTCCAAGCAGGAAGAGCTTCCACATGTGAGCAAAAAACACAATCACACGTCATCACCAGGATCTGTAGTTTGAGCCACAGTAGCTTTTCTGTTGGTCGCCGGCCGCCGTAGCCCTCATGATCTCTGGCTTTAATGAGTCTTGGCCGCCCAACAACCTGTCTGTGGTTTTTGGCTTGTCCTTTCTCAGGCTCCTGTCTGTAGGTACTCACAACGGTGGCCAGTTAGCAACTCATGCCTCTTAAAACCAAAATTGTTCTGGCCAGATGACTGGTCTAATCTGGTCAGCATGAACATCTAAGTGACCTTGATAAATCTAGAGTAGGTACCATAAGCCACGTGGACAAAGAACATATGGGCAAAAGTATTAGGACACCCCTTTTAATTATTGAATTCATTTGTTTCAGCCACAGCAATTGCTAACTTCTGTAATAAATCAATCATATGAAGGAAATTACATGCGTCCAAGTTTACAGCAACAGTTTAGGAAAGGCCCTTTCCTGTTCCAGCATGACTGTGCCCCTGTGCACAAATTAAGCTCTATAAAGTCTTGAAGAAAAGCTCAGTTTAAGGAAACTCCAGTGTCCTGCACAGATCCCTGACCTCAGCCCCACTGGACAGCTCTGGAATAAACTAGAACATCAACTAAGACTTTCTTGACCAACATCAGCGCCCAGCCACACAAATGCTCATTTCTACTACTGAATGGGCACAAATTCCCACAGGCATACATCAAAGTCTTGTAAAAAGCCTTCTCAGAAGAGTGAGTGTTGTTAAAGCTGAACTTATCACACAGAGGTCACACATTTTAATACCATTTGCTTTTAAAAAAAGATGTCCAAGCCACTCAGGTGGCGCAGCTGTAAAATATGCTAGCACACCAGAGCTGGGATTTTGAATACATCATATTGAATCTCAGCTCTACCATCCGGCTGGGCTGGGCGGCTATATGAACAACGTTTGGCTGTTGTTCATCCAGGGTTAAGGACCTCATAACTGATGCAATTACGACCTCTGCTGGCTGATTGATGGTGTCTGCACAGAGTAGAGGAATAATGCTGATCAGGGTGTGGTTCTCTGTGCACAGGGCTGATTCGCATATGAACTCGGCTGGTGCTGGTGAAAAAATGCAGTCGGGTACTGCTCACGCATCGGAGGGGACATGTGTCTGTTCGCTCTCCTCAATCAGGGGCGGGGGTCAGCACCAGTAGAGAGGAAGCATAATGCAATTGGGTAAAAATTGGACGTGCTAAAAATTGGGAGAAAAAGATTTTATTTATTTTTTTATTTTATTTAAAAAAAAAAAAAAAAAAAAAAAAGATGTCTAACAGGCTCATGGTCAGGTGTCCAAATACTTTTGGCCATATAGTGTATGTTATTATGTAAATGTTTAATATTTTCTCTCTCATTTTGTCTCTCTTTCAGAATCCCGTTAAGGGCAGTGTGGTCCCCACTCATGTCCCCGCAATGGGTTTGGGTCCATTATTTCATCCTTTCCCTCTCCTCCCTGCTCCCTCACCTCGCCTCCCTCCTGCTTTCTTCCCCTTGGGTGTGAGTCAGCTCAACTCGCTAGACTCATTTGCAGAGGTGGGTCGTGACCCTGCTCCGCCCATCAGGCCCCTAGATTCTCTCGACGACTTCTGTCCTGCTCAGGCCTCAACGTTTCACAGACCCACTCTGGTGGTGGGAGGAGAGGGGCTCGACTCGCTGTCTGAGTTTACCCTGCCAGGTGAGTGAGCTGTGGAGGCTAAAGATTTTGACACGGCGGGGATGCACTATATGGCCAAACGTATGTAGACACCCCACCTGATGATTGAGTTCTAGGATATTAGCCACCAGTGAGGGCAGGCTATAGCCTAGTGGTTAAGGTACTGGACTAGAAATCATAAGGTTGCTGGTTCAAGCCCCACCACTGCCAGGTTGCTACTGTTGCGCCCGTGAGCAAGGCCCTTAATTCTCAATTGCTCAGACTGTACACTGATCAGCCATAACATTAAAACCACCTCCTTGTTTCTACACACACTGTTCATTTTATCAGCTCCACTTACCATATAGAAGCACTTTGTAGTTCTACAATTACTGACTGTAGTCCATCTGTTTCTCTGCGTACTTTTTTAACCTGCTTTCACCCTGTTCTTCAATAGTCTGGACCCCCACAGGACCACCACAGAGCAGCTATTATTTAGGTTGTGGAGGATTCTCAGCACTGCAGTGACACTGACATGGTTTTAAATACCGTGTCCACTCGCTGTCCACTCTATTAGACACTCCTACCTAGTTGGTCCACCTTGTAGATGTAAAGTCAGAGATGATCGCTCATCTATTACTGCTGTTTGAGTCGGTCATCTTCTAGACCTTCATCAGTGGTCACAGGACGCTGCCCACAGGGCGCTGTTGGCTGGATATTTTTGGTTGGTGGACTATTCTCAGTCTAGCAGTGACAGTGAGGTGCTGTGTCTGATCCACTCATAAAACGGTCTGCTAAATGCCGTAAATGTAAGTGAGTTAAATCAGTCGTGGCAGCAGTGTGGATGAACTCCAGTGGCCTTCACAGAGCCCTGACCCCAACCCCAATACACAAAAAATAATCAATAAAATAGACACACAGTAATATTCCCACAGACACACTCAAATGTCTTGTGGAAAGCATTTTCAAAAGGGTTGAGGCTGTTTACATACTGGCCAAAGGTAAATAAACACTGTAAGATACAGTATGTAATGTAATGATGTAGTTGTGTGATGGTCACCTCACCTCAATGGATATGGTTGCCAGATTTCTGCTGTAGCAAATTCTGACATTATAGGAGGCTGTTTTGGTTGCTTAGCCTGCTTTGAATTCCAAATCATGCTGTAACTTTGTTGAACCTGGCTGTTTAAAGTATTTTGATGATATCATGCACTGGATGTGGTGAAATATCATTCGAATCCTTTCAAATGCTTGAGGATTTGGATTAGTTGCTGATATTTCTTTAGTAATATGACCTTTGTGGGATTCTTCTTTCATACCCAAGCATATTTCAAACAGCTCAGACTCACAGCTCACTCAATTTAATGACACGTACAAATAAATAGAACACCATTGTGTGGTACACCGATCAGCTATAACAATAAAACCACCTGCCTAATTTTGTGTAGGTCACCTTTTGTTTCACCTGTTTCCAGTTTACCAGTCGTCCCTTCTTGGATACTTTTTGTTGTACATGAACAACCTTACAAGACCTGCTGTTTTAAAATTTTTTAAATAAACTACGACCACTTTCTTCTTCTTTCTGTCTCTCTGCAGAAAGAAAAAACTTCCACAGTTTTCTTCCCCCAGTGAAGATAAAAAGTTCATCAGACATTGTGAATCCTGTCTGCATGGTAAGTCCAGATTCCTTTTCATTCAGCTAGTACCGGAAGTGCAGTGGGATCGTCTGAAGAATTTGGACCCCGGCAAATCATAATATACACAATATTGCCAAAAGTATTCACTCGTCTGCCTTCACACACATATGAACTGGAGTGACATCCCATTCTTATTCCATAGGGTTTAATATGATGTCGGCCCACCCTTTGCAGCTATAATAGCTTCAACTCTTCTGGGAAGAATTTCCACAAGGTTTAGGAGTGTGTTTATGGGAATTCTTGACCATTCTTCCTGAAGCGCATTTGTGAGGTCAGACACTGATGTAGGACGAGAAGGCCTGGCTCTCAGTCTCCACTCTAATTTATCCCAAAGGTGTTCTATCAGTTTGAGGTCAGGACTCTGTGCAGGCCAGTCAAGTTCTTCCACACCAAACTCACTCATCCACGTCTTTATGGACCCTGCTTTGTGCACTGGTGCACAGTCATGTTGGAACAGGAAGGGGCCATCCCCAAACTGTTCCCACAAAGTTGGGAGCATGAAATTGTCCAAAATCTCTTGGTACGCTGAAGCATTAAGAGTTCCTTTCACTGGGACTAAGGGGCCGAGCCAAACTCCTGAAAAACACCCCACACCATAATCCCCCTCCACCAAACTTTACACTCGGAACAATGCAGTCAGACAAGTACCGTTCTCCTGGCAACCGCCAAACCCAGACTCGTCCATTGGATTGCCAGACGGAGAAGTGTGATTCGTCACTTCAGAGAACACGTCTCCACTGCTCTAGAGTCCAGTGGCGGCGTGCCTTACACCACTGCATCTGACGCTTTGCATAGCGTTGGCGACCTCTGCGCACTATGCTCCTCAGCAACCACTGACCCCGCTCTGTCATTTTACGTGGCTAACACTTCGTGGCTGAGTTGCTGTCGTTCCCAATCGCTTCCACTTTGTTATAATAGCACTGACAGTCGACTGTGGAATATTTAGTAGCAAGGAAATTTCACAACTGGACTTGTTGCACAGGTGGCATTCTATCACGGTACCATGCTGGAATTCACTGAGCTCCTGAGAGTGACCCATTCTTTCACTAATGTTTGTAGAAGCAGTCTGCATGCCTAGGTACTTGGTTTTATACACCTGTGGCCATGGAAGTGATTGGAACACCAATTATTTGGATGGGTGAGTGAATACCTTTGGCAATATAGTGTATATATAAATAAGGGAGTAGCTAAAAAAAACCAATTATGATCAGTGTAGATGTGAGCTTGTGTGGTGTGAAGCTAAGAGCCATAATGCTGGTAACAGCGGTGCCTGAGTTTGGGGTTTGAATCCCAAGCTGTGTTCACAAATACGAAAATACAGAAGGCGCATTGTGTGACATCTGTTTTATTTGCATTAAAATTGTGTGTATGTGTGTGTTCGAACAGAACGGTCCGGTGGTATCCACCCTGTCCCAGCTCTCCAGGAACCCCCTCGAAGACACTCACGAATTCACTCAAGCCTGTTCCAGCTGTTTCATACACACAGGTAGACTACACACACACACACACACACACACAGAGACGCACTCTGTGTGTATTGTTCTTCTGTCCTGTTATTCTAAGATTACAGCCTTATTTTTTCTTATGATATGAAAATACAATCAGTATTGCCAAAGGTATGTTGACACCTGATCATGTGGCAAAACTGGGTATTAATAAGAAGCTGGTTTACATTTCTGGCTATATTATAGCCTGTTTTGACGAAAAGAACTCTGGGTCTTAAACTTGTCCCATTCAGGCTTCTTAGATCCTTCTTAGAACTGTTTGGGAGTTTTTGGAAGCCAAGGATGTCTCATCAATGGTGGGCACAAAGTAAATAGTAATATCAAGGTGGCAAAGCGTGTAGATTACCTGCAAGCATGGGTTGCTGTTGTCAAAAAGCTTCAATCAGTTATTGGTGCAATCAAATATTATCATCTGTGCAGCAAAGTATCCCTCTAGCGCAACAGCACTGGGGTTCTGAGTTGGAATCTCAGCTCTGCTACCACTCAGCTGGGCGCCCTCTATTGGGCACAACTGGCACTGCCTGCAGCAGACAAAATTGGCCACCAGTCTGTTGTGTGGGGAAAAAGACCCGACTAATACTGTAAGTGAATGGGGTCTTTAAATGCTGTGCAAGGACCCTGGTTAGCAGCCCGAGGTGCCTGTACAGAAGCATAGGAGTGGTCGGTACGTGGCTCTCTGTGCGCGAAATCCGGCCTCGTGCGAATCCACCGAAGTGTGGGCGAATAAGGAGGGGTCCAAGGACTGCGCATGCGACGGAGGGGGTGTGGCAGGCGATTATACCCTCCTCAGACACGATCAGGATCACCAACAGCAGAAGATAATTTGGCTACACAAAAATTAGGAGAAAAAGGGAGAAAATGCATGAATATTTATAAAACTGTTGCTGCAAAGTTGGAAGCATATAATTAATTGTATACACCTGTTGGTAATAGCGCTGACTAATACACCGTAATGCCAGATGTGGTTTGGGGTGGTGGGTGGGAGTACACCCTGCTTCTTGATTTCACCCCCAATGTTCCAATCTCTGTTCGCTCTCAGGTGCTGGAGTGCTGGATCGTGAACACAGAGCTGATTTGTCTCATAGCTGTAAGAAGGACATTCTGCTGTGCAGGATCAGAGGCGGAGCCAATCTGCCCTGGAGGCGTATCCGGCCCCGCCCAGCTCGGAGCAACTTCCAGGGTCCATACGTGCTCTGTAAAGGTAAACTTGTGTCATTGTGTCATTATTTACAGAAATACAGTCTAGCATTCAAGGTATATTTTATGTACGTTCACTCATACAGTGGTGTGAAAAAGTAATTGCCCCCAAATTCAAATTCATGCTGTAGCATTGCATATCAGTTGCACTGAATAATGTCAGGGTTGCAGTGGGTCCAGTTACTATAGCTATTTACATATGTGGAATTATATCTATATACAGTGTATCACAAAAGTGAGTACACCCCTCACATTTCTGCAGATATTTAAGTATATCTTTTCATGGGACAACACTGACAAAATGACACTTTGACACAATGAAAAGTAGTCTGTGTGCAGCTTATATAACAGTGTAAATTTATTCTTCCCTCAAAATAACTCAATATACAGCCATTAATGTCTAAACCACCGGCAACAAAAGTGAGTACACCCCTAAGAGACTACACCCCTAAATGTCCAAATTGAGCACTGCTTGTCATTTTCCCTCCAAAATGTCATGTGATTTGTTAGTGTTACTAGGTCTCAGGTGTGCATAGGGAGCAGGTGTGTTCAATTTAGTAGTACAGCTCTCACACTCTCTCATACTGGTCACTGAAAGTTCCAACATGGCACCTCATGGCAAAGAACTCTCTGAGGATCTTAAAAGACGAATTGTTGCGCTACATGAAGATGGCCAAGGCTACAAGAACATTGCCAACACCCTGAAACTGAGCTGCAGCACAGTGGCCAAGATCATCCAGCGTTTTAAAAGAGCAGGGTCCACTCAGAACAGACCTCGCGTTGGTCGTCCAAAGAAGCTGAGTGCACGTGCTCAGCGTCACATCCAACTGCTGTCTTTGAAAGATAGGCGCAGGAGTGCTGTCAGCATTGCTGCAGAGATTGAAAAGGTGGGGGGTCAGCCTGTCAGTGCTCAGACCATACGCCGCACACTACATCAAATTGGTCTGCATGGCTGTCACCCCAGAAGGAAGCCTCTTCTGAAGTCTCTACACAAGAAAGCCCGCAAACAGTTTGCTGAAGACATGTCAACAAAGGACATGGATTACTGGAACCATGTCCTATGGTCTGATGAGACCAAGATTAATTTGTTTGGTTCAGATGGTCTCAAGCATGTGTGGCGGCAATCAGGTGAGGAGTACAAAGATAAGTGTGTCATGCCTACAGTCAAGCATGGTGGTGGGAATGCCATGGTCTGGGGCTGCATGAGTGCAGCAGGTGTTGGGGAGTTACATTTCATTGAGGGACACATGAACTCCAATATGTACTGTGAAATACTGAAGCAGAGCATGATCCCCTCCCTCCGGAAACTGGGTCGCAGGGCAGTGTTCCAGCATGATAATGACCCCAAACACACCTCTAAGACGACCACTGCTTTATTGAAGAGGCTGAGGGTAAAGGTGATGGACTGGCCAAGCATGTCTCCAGACCTAAACCCAAAAGAACATCTTTGGGGCATCCTCAAGCGGAAGGTGGAGGAGCGCAAAGTCTCGAATATCCGCCAGCTCCGTGATGTCGTCATGGAGGAGTGGAAAAGCATTCCAGTGGCAACCTGTGAAGCTCTGGTAAACTCCATGCCCAGGAGAGTTAAGGCAGTTCTGGGAAATAATGGTGGCCACACAAAATATTGACACTTCAGGAACTTTCACTAAGGGGTGTACTCACTTTTGTTGCCGGTGGTTTAGACATTAATGGCTGTATATTGAGTTATTTTGAGGGAAGAATAAATTTACACTGTTATATAAGCTGCACACAGACTACTTTTCATTGTGTCAAAGTGTCATTTTGTCAATGTTGTCCCATGAAAAGATATACTTAAATATCTGCAGAAATGTGAGGGGTGTACTCACTTTTGTGATACACTGTATATAGTACTATATACATAATAGCAATAATAACAATAAGCATATGAATAAAAATGGGTATGTATTATAATAATAACAGTAATAATAATAAAGATTAGTTAGGTATACATTATAATAATAACAGTAATAATAATAAAGATTAGTTAGGTATACATTATAATAATAACAGTAATAATAATAAAGATTAGTTAGGTATACATTATAATAATAACAGTAATAATAATAAAGATTAGTTAGGTATACAGTATAATAATAACAGTAATAATAATAAAGATTAGTTAAATATACATTATAATAATAACAGTAATAATAATAAAGATTAGTTAGGTATATATTATAATAATAACAGTAATAATAATAAAGATTAGTTAAATATACATTATAATAATAACAGTAATAATAATAAAGATGTGTAAATAATAACTATATAACTATATAAGCTAGTTATAAACTATATATAACAGTCTATATATATATCTATATCTATATATACAGTGTATCACAAAAGTGAGTACACCCCTCACATTTCTGCAGATATTTAAGTATATCTTTTCATGGGACAACACTGACAAAATGACACTTTGACACAATGAAAAGTAGTCTGTGTGCAGCTTATATATCAGTGTAAATTTATTCTTCCCTCAAAATAACTCAATATACAGCCATTAATGTCTAAACCACCGGCAACAAAAGTGAGTACACCCCTTAGTGAAAGTTCCTGAAGTGTCAATATTTTGTGTGGCCACCATTATTTCCCAGAACTGCCTTAACTCTCCTGGGCATGGAGTTTACCAGAGCTTCACAGGTTGCCACTGGAATGCTTTTCCACTCCTCCATGACGACATCACGGAGCTGGTTGATATTCGAGACTTTGCGCTCCTCCACCTTCCGCTTAAGGATGCCCCAAAGATGTTCTATTGGGTTTAGGTCTGGAGACATGCTTGGCCAGTCCATCACCTTTACCCTCAGCCTCTTCAATAAAGCAGTGGTCGTCTTAGAGGTGTGTTTGGGGTCATTATCATGCTGGAACACTGCCCTGCGACCCAGTTTCCGGAGGGAGGGGATCATGCTCTGCTTCAGTATTTCACAGTACATATTGGAGTTCATGTGTCCCTCAATGAAATGTAACTCCCCAACACCTGCTGCACCCATGCAGCCCCAGACCATGGCATTCCCACCACCATGCTTGACTGTAGGCATGACACACTTATCTTTGTACTCCTCACCTGATTGCCGCCACACATGCTTGAGACCATCTGAACCAAACAAATTAATCTTGGTCTCATCAGACCATAGGACATGGTTCCAGTAATCCATGTCCTTTGTTGACATGTCTTCAGCAAACTGTTTGTGGGCTTTCTTGTGTAGAGACTTCAGAAGAAGCTTCCTTCTGGGGTGACAGCCATGCAGACCAATTTGATGTAGTGTGCGGCGTATGGTCTGAGCACTGACAGGCTGACCCCCCACCTTTTCAATCTCTGCAGCAATGCTGACAGCACTCCTGCGCCTATCTTTCAAAGACAGCAGTTGGATGTGACGCTGAGCACGTGCACTCAGCTTCTTTGGACGACCAACGCGAGGTCTGTTCTGAGTGGACCCTGCTCTTTTAAAACGCTGGATGATCTTGGCCACTGTGCTGCAGCTCAGTTTCAGGGTGTTGGCAATCTTATTGTAGCCTTGGCCATCTTCATGTAGCGCAACAATTCGTCTTTTAAGATCCTCAGAGAGTTCTTTGCCATGAGGTGCCATGTTGGAACTTTCAGTGACCAGTATGAGAGAGTGTGAGAGCTGTACTACTAAATTGAACACACCTGCTCCCTATGCACACCTGAGACCTAGTAACACTAACAAATCACATGACATTTTGGAGGGAAAATGACAAGCAGTGCTCAATTTGGACATTTAGGGGTGTAGTCTCTTAGGGGTGTACTCACTTTTGTTGCCGGTGGTTTAGACATTAATGGCTGTATATTGAGTTATTTTGAGGGAAGAATAAATTTACACTGTTATATAAGCTGCACACAGACTACTTTTCATTGTGTCAAAGTGTCATTTTGTCAGTGTTGTCCCATGAAAAGATATACTTAAATATCTGCAGAAATGTGAGGGGTGTACTCACTTTTGTGATACACTGTATATATATATAAACAGTTTCACTATATATATATATATATATATATATATATATATATATATATATATATATATAAACAGTTTCACTATATATAACAGTCTATATATATATATATATATATATATATATATATATATATATATATATATATATATATATATACAGTGTATCACAAAAGTGAGTACACCCCTCACATTTCTGCAAATATTTCATTATATCTTTTCATGGGACAACACTATAGACATGAAACTTGGATATAACTTAGAGTAGTCAGTGTACAACTTGTATAGCAGTGTAGATTTACTGTCTTCTGAAAATAACTCAACACACAGCCATTAATGTCTAAATAGCTGGCAACATAAGTGAGTACACCCCACAGTGAACATGTCCAAATTGTGCCCAAAGTGTCAATATTTTGTGTGACCACCATTATTATCCAGCACTGCCTTAACCCTCCTGGGCATGGAATTCACCAGAGCTGCACAGGTTGCTACTGGAATCCTCTTCCACTCCTCCATGATGACATCACGGAGCTGGTGGATGTTAGACACCTTGAACTCCTCCACCTTCCACTTGAGGATGCGCCACAGGTGCTCAATTGGGTTTAGTCCATCACCTTTACCTTCAGCTTCCTCAGCAAGGCAGTTGTCATCTTGGAGGTTGTGTTTGGGGTCGTTATCCTGTTGGAAAACTGCCATGAGGCCCAGTTTTTGAAGGGAGGGGATCATGCTCTGTTTCAGAATGTCACAGTACATGTTGGAATTCATGTTTCCCTCAATGAACTGCAGCTCCCCAGTGCCAGCAACACTCATGCAGCCCAAGACCATGATGCTACCACCACCATGCTTGACTGTAGGCAAGATACAGTTGTCTTGGTACTTCTCACCAGGGCGCCGCCACACATGCTGGACACCATCTGAGCCAAACAAGTTTATCTTGGTCTCGTCAGACCACAGGGCATTCCAGTAATCCATGTTCTTGGACTGCTTGTCTTCAGCAAACTGTTTGCGGGCTTTCTTGTGCGTCAGCTTCCTTCTGGGATGACGACCATGCAGACCGAGTTGATGCAGTGTGCGGCGTATGGTCTGAGCACTGACAGGCTGACCTCCCACGTCTTCAACCTCTGCAGCAATGCTGGCAGCACTCATGTGTCTATTTTTTAAAGCCAACCTCTGGATATGACGCCGAACACATGGACTCGACTTCTTTGGTCGACCCTGGCGAAGCCTGTTCCGAGTGGAACCTGTCCTGGAAAACCGCTGTATGACCTTGGCCACCATGCTGTAGCTCAGTTTCAGGGTGTTAGCAATCTTCTTATAGCCCAGGCCATCTTTGTGGAGAGTAACAATTCTATTTCTCACATCCTCAGAGAGTTCTTTGCCATGAGGTGCCATGTTGAATATCCAGTGGCCAGTATGAGAGAATTGTACCCAAAACACCAAATTTAACAGCCCTGCTCCCCATTTACGCCTGGGACCTTGACACATGACACCAGGGAGGGACAACGACACATTTGGGCACAATTTGGACATGTTCACTGTGGGGTGTACTCACTTATGTTGCCAGCTATTTAGACATTAATGGCTGTGTGTTGAGTTATTTTCAGAAGACAATAAATCTACACTGCTATACAAGCTGTACACTGACTACTCTAAGTTATATCCAAGTTTCATGTCTATAGTGTTGTCCCATGAAAAGATATAATGAAATATTTGCAGAAATGTGAGGGGTGTACTCACTTTTGTGATACACTGTATATATATATAACAGTTTCACTATATATATATATATATGTAAACAGTTTCACTATATATAACAGTCTATATATATATATAGTGGGGGAAATAAGTATTTGATCCCCTGCTGATTTTGTAAGTTTACCCCCTTACAAAGACTTGAACAGTCTATAATTTTTATGGAAGGTTTATTTTAACAGAGAGAGACAGAATATCAACAAAAAATGCAGAAAAAAAACATTAAATAAAAGTTATAAATTAATTTGTATTTAATTAAGGGAAATAAGTATTTGATCCCCTACCAACCAGCAAGAATTCTGACCCCCACAGACCGGTTATGTGCCCATGAGGCACACAAATTATTCCTGTCCCTGTATAAAAGACTCCTGTCACAGAATCAGTTTCTTCCGTTCAAATCTCTCGACCACCATGGGCAAGACCAAAGAGCTATCAAAGGACGTCAGGGACAAGATTGTAGACCTGCACAGGGCTGGAATGGGCTACAAGACCATCAGCAAGAAGCTTGGTGAGAAAGAGACCACTGTTGGTGCGATCATTCGAAAATGGAAGAAATACAAGATCACAGTCAATCACCCTCACTCTGGAGCTCCATGCAAGATCTCACCTGGTGGGGTAAGAATGATTCTGAGAAAGGTGAGGTCAGCCCAGAATTACACGGGAGGAGCTTGTCAATGATCTCAAGGGAGCTGAGATCACCAAGAAAACCATTAGTAACACACTTCGCCGTAATGGATTGAGATCCTGCAGTGCCTGCAAAGTCCCTTTGCTCAAGAAGGCTCATGTACAGGCCCGTCTGAAGTTTGCCAATGAACACCTGAATGATTCAGAGAAAGCTTGGGAGAATGTGATATGGTCAGATGAGACCAAAATTGAGCTCTTTGGCATCAACTCCACTCGCCGTGTTTGGAGGCAAAGAAATGCCCGGTGGGGATGGTGTTCTTGGGGTCATATCCAGCATTTCTCTGCTCCCAGCTCCCTTGAGATCATTGACAAGCTCCTCCCGTGTAATTCTGGGCTGACCTCACCTTTCTCAGAATCATTCTTACCCCACCAGGTGAGATCTTGCATCGAGCTCCAGAGTGAGGGTGATTGACTGTGATCTTGTATTTCTTCCATTTTCGAATTATCGTGCCAACAGTGGTCTCTTTCTCACCAAGCTTCTTGCTAATGGTCTTGTAGCCCATTCCAGCCTTGTGCAGGTCTACAATCTTGTCCCTGACGTCCTTTGATAGCTCTTTGGTCTTGCCCATGGTGGTCGAGAGATTTGAACGGAAGAAACTGATTCTGTGACAGGAGTCTTTTATACAGGGACAGGACTAATTTGTGTGCCTCATGGGCACATAACCGGTCTGTGGGGGTCAGATACTTATTTCCCTTAATTAAATACAAATTAATTTATAACTTTTATTTAATGTTTTTCTGGATTTTTTTTTGATATTCTGTCTCTCTCTGTTAAAATAAACCTTCCATAAAAATGATAGACTGTTCAAGTCTTTGTAAGGGGGTAAATTTACAAAATCAGCAGGGGATCAAATACTTATTTCCCCCACTGTGTATATATATATATATATATATATATATATATATATATATATATATATATATATATATATATACAGTGTATCACAAAAGTGAGTACACCCCTCACATTTCTGCAAATATTTAATTATATCTTTTCATGGGACAACACTATAGACATGAAACTTGGATATAACTTAGAGTAGTCAGTGTACAGCTTGTATAGCAGTGTAGATTTACTGTCTTCTGAAAATAACTCAACACACAGCCATTAATGTCTAAATAGCTGGCAACATAAGTGAGTACACCCCACAGTGAACATGTCCAAATTGTGCCCAAATGTGTCGTTGTCCCTCCCTGGTGTCATGTGTCAAGGTCCCAGGTGTAAATGGGGAGCAGGGCTGTTAAATTTGGTGTTTTGGGTACAATTCTCTCATACTGGCCACTGGATATTCAACATGGCACCTCATGGCAAAGAACTCTCTGAGGATGTGAGAAATAGAATTGTTGCTCTCCACAAAGATGGCCTGGGCTATAAGAAGATTGCTAACACCCTGAAACTGAGCCACAGCATGGTGGCCAAGGTCATACAGCGGTTTTCCAGGACAGGTTCCACTCGGAACAGGCTTCGCCAGGGTCGACCAAAGAAGTTGAGTCCACGTGTTCGGCGTCATATCCAGAGGTTGGCTTTAAAAAATAGACACATGAGTGCTGCCAGCATTGCTGCAGAGGTTGAAGACGTGGGAGGTCAGCCTGTCAGTGCTCAGACCATACGCCGCTCACTGCATCAACTCGGTCTGCATGGTCTCATGGCAGTTTTCCAACAGGATAACGACCCCAAACACAACCTCCAAGATGACAACTGCCTTGCTGAGGAAGCTGAAGGTAAAGGTGATGGACTAAACCCAATTGAGCACCTGTGGCGCATCCTCAAGTGGAAGGTGGAGGAGTTCAAGGTGTCTAACATCCACCAGCTCCGTGATGTCATCATGGAGGAGTGGAAGAGGATTCCAGTAGCAATCTGTGCAGCTCTGGTGAATTCCATGCCCAGGAGGGTTAAGGCAGTGCTGGATAATAATGGTGGTCACACAAAATATTGACACTTTGGGCACAATTTGGACATGTTCACTGTGGGGTGTACTCACTTATGTTGCCAGCCATTTAGACATTAATGGCTGTGTGTTGAGTTATTTTCAGAAGACAGTAAATCTACACTGCTATACAAGCTGTACACTGACTACTCTAAGTTATATCCAAGTTTTATTTCTATAGTGTTGTCCCATGAAAAGATATAATGAAATATTTGCAGAAATGTGAGGGGTGTACTCACTTTTGTGATACACTGTGTATATATATATATATATATATTTATATATATATAAACATTTGCACTATACATAACAGTCCAAAAACATGAGGTGAATTGGAGATAGTAAATTGTCCATGACTGTGTTTGACATTAAAAACTTGAACTGATGGATCTTGTGTAACCAGTAACTACCGTTTCTGTTATAAATGTAACCAAAGTGTGTAAAACGTTAAAATCCTTATAAATTATTAAGTTCACCAGATTTATTTACCTAATTGAACACAGCCAGGCTTGGTCTCTTAAACTCCTAAACTTTACTGTCAAAGGTAAACAGTAACCTGCACATTGCTACAGAAACAATAGTCCACAATTTGAGGACAATTTCAGAATGTCTGACTAGAATGCAGTTTTCAGGTGTTAAAGCCATGTGTAATTACAGTGAGCACCATTGTCCATTAACCGGCAGTGTGTCTAATTTAACAGTAGGCTAAAACCCTACTCTCAGAACTTAGAAAGTACAGTATTTGCCATGCAGCCACTGTAGTCACGTAGTATGTCTGTGGGATAAATAGGCATCTTAAAACATTCCTAAAACCTTGGCTGAGGTCATTGTTTATGATGACACACTCTACATTATGCAACATGGGATTTATGAGTGGGTAGCTGAGAGGAAACCATTGCAAATCAGAGAAACATCAGTGCTCGTCCAACATTTACAAAAAAACAATAGGGGGTCACACATTACACCATCTTTCCTACCCTTTAAAGTTTTTTTTTTTATAGATGAATGAATCATCTATCAAAAATTGTCTTCGAATAACTGGTGAAAGCAAATTTAGAATTTCAAGCACACATACATGGTGTCTGCAAAGCTACACAGAATGAGGCCTGGCTTCGTCTTGCTGAGTTAACCCTGGACTTCTCTGGAAAATATGTCGCCTTTTTTACTTCTAAAACCTCGGACATAATAAATGACTGTGTTGCTTCAGCCGAGAACTCCACTAGCGAGGCTATCAGTCAAAGCGGAGTATCCTAAACTGGCGAAGTTAGCATTAATGTACTTTTGGGTTTTGGGTAGAAAACAGTAGTCTTACATTGCTGGCGTTGACAGATGTTCTTTAAATTTGTTTAACTATTCACTCGTAAAGTTTGTGAGGACCTGGATTACTGCCTTTATTGAGGGAACAACATTTTTTTTCTCTTTAGGAAGAATGTTAGGAAATTTGTCCCTAAGCTAAAGCTATGTGGGGTGTGATTGGTTTATGCAGCCGAACAGTGATGTAAACTACAAAAGACAGTTTAAATACAAACGTCTACAAATTTATGCTAATGTAGGCTGGGTTATGCTGAAGTGGAACCAGCATTGTGACTGATTTTTAGCGGTTTGGCAAAGCAGAGCAGGTTAAAACCCCTCTACAGCAAAGTAAGTCACTAATATTAGATCATTGAAAGAATTTCCATTATTACTGCTAAGTGGGTACAACCATTTAAGCTTGGGGCAGTTACTCTTCACACGGGTGATACAGATGTTGGATAACTTTAATAAAGAAGTGAAATCAAATGTCCATTAAATGAAATGATGTTGTTTTTGTATGTAGAGGTTCTGCAGAAGCAGGACTGTAAGTACGGTGAAGCCTGCACGTTTGCATACTGTCAGGAGGAGATTGATGTGTGGATGCAGGAGAGGCGGGGCTTACTCACCAGGGAGCTGCTTTTTAATCCGCTCTCAGCCAATCAGAGACAAGCACTTAGTGTCATCAAACTACTGAGTATACACAACGGCATGTTCATGTTCCTCTGTGAGGTAAACACACACACACACTTTTAGTGGTTTAGGAACTAAGGACACTAATGTTTGCAGTTTTGCAAGTGGATTTTTGTTTTCATTTTTGCTTGATACGAGACTTCAGCTTCTCCATTGAAGCTGTTGTCTGATTCTCTGCTTAATGATTCACCATACATTTACAGTAGGAGACAGGTATGGACTGCAGGCAGGCCAGTCAAGCACATGCACTCTTTGTCTATAATGCCACAGTGTTGTAGCATGAACAGAATGAGGCCTGGCATTGTCTTGCTGAAAGAATCCTAGACTAACTAGGGAAAGACCTTGTCTTGACAACAGCATATTGTTTCTCATGCAGTACTGTCTGAGGGCTCAAAGGTCACACACATTCAAAAGTGGTAACTAAGTGGAAAACTGAGAAGTCTCCTAATTCTCGGAATGTTTTTACAAGTTTATGCATCACAAGTTTCATCTGAGAGATGTTCTTATTGAACTTTTATATAACAATTCATTCATAAAGTTTGCCATCTTCGTTTGCAAAGATCGAGCCTTTGATCTTTCTTTATACCCAATCATGATCCTCTTACTTGTTACTGTATTTTATAAACTTTTAACTTTTTGCCCCATCCAAATTAAAGGCACAACATGAAGTGTGCAAAATGTCCTGGGGTCTGCATAGTTTTAGAACATTCGCACATATACACAAACATAATCTCATACACACACACACACATATGCATACCTACACATATGGGGGTGTGGTTTAGGTCATGGATTAGTCATCTAAAGGTTGCTGGTTCAAGACCTTGGTTCCTGGGTCTTTGTGTTACTGACTGTAGTCCATCTGTTACTCTACATGCTTTGTTGGCCCCTTTTCATGCTGTTCTTCAATGGTCAGGACTCTCCCAGGACCATAACAGAGCAGGTATTATTTGGGTGGTGGATGATTCTCAGCACTGCAGTGACACTGACACGGTGGGGGTGTGTTAGTGTGTGTTGTGCTGGTATGATTGGATCAGACACAGCAGTGCTGCTGGAGTTTTTAAATACCATGTCCACTTACTGTCCACTCTATTAGACACTCCTACCTAGTTGGTCCACCTTGTAGATGTAAAGTCAGAGACGATCGCTCATCTGTTGCTGCTGTTTGAGTTGGTCATCTTCCAGACCTTCATCAGGGGTCACAGGACGCTGCCCATGTTGGCTGGATATTTTTATTTGGTGGACTATTCTCAGTCCAGCAGTGACAGTGAGGTGTTTAAAAACTCCAGCAGCGCTGCTGTGTCTGATCCACTCATATCAGCACAACACACACTAACACACCACCACCATGTCAGTGTCACTGCAGTGCTGAGAATCATCCACCACCCAAATAATACCTGCTCTGTAGTGGTCCTGTGGGGGTCCTGACCATTAAAGAACAGCATGAAAGGTGGCTAACAAAGTATGTAGAGAAACAGATGGACTACAGTCAGTAATTGTAGAACTACAAAGTGCTTCTATATGGTAAGTGGAGCTGATAAAAAAATGGAGAGTGAGTGTAGAAACAAGGAGGTGGTTTTAATGTTATGGCTGATCAGTATGTATATATATATATATATATATATATATATATATATATATATATATATATATATATATATACATATACTTACACAAAACTTCTTACTTCTTTTACTTCATCTAACACTTAGTGTGTGTGTGTGTGTGTGTGTGTGTGTGTGTGTTTGCAGGAATGTTTCGACAGTCAGCCCAGATTAATCAGCAAGCGCTGCAAAGACAATCCGTCCGTCTGCTCCAACACGGACGCTTACCATTACTTTGACAAACACAAGTATGTCCCTATTAAACACCGCAGCTCACAGTGCAGGTTTCCGTCTGCACCTGGCAACCTCATTACTGACTGTTGAAAAGGAAGTTCTGTAAGCGTTCAAATATGTTGCTGATTCTAAAGGACCTATATTTAGGGCCCTACCTAATTCACGGCTGTGAAAATCACGCAGTGAACCGTGAAACAAGCCTTTGCCCATCTAATATGCAATTTGCTGTGAAATTCAAACTTTAAGATTTGTTTTTAGCCATTTAACATTTTTCATTTGCGTAGCATTTAAGTGCCTCACGTTTACTGGTTAATCTGCACTATGCAGCGTCCTAGCAATCCTATGGCAATTTAGTTAGCAATAGCTTAGTCAAAATGTCCAAGATGGTGAAGTCTAAAGCAGCTAAAAACACGACTCTGGTAACTGAGTTTTAAAACTCCCAACCAAATCTGTGGAGGGGGGTCAAAACACGGACGAGAATTTTCATATTTGAAACAGAACATGAAGCCTCGCTCTGTTGCTAGATGTTCTAGGTTTACATTCACCTATTAATGTAGCTGTGCTGTTTATTGTAGCTTCTATTTATTCTATCATTTAATTTATTAGTGTAATTTAATGACTGACGTGAAATGTGTCTCTTTTCTTTAAAAATCTGTGAAATATATGATTTTTGAAAACGAGTCTGTGAAATTAAGCACATTTTCCCATGAATTTAGTAGGGCCCTAGTTATAGGTGTAGCCACTTATTTCATCATAGGTGTCATACTGTAGCTTTAATACTGAAATGCGATACATTTTCTATACACCCACTGGCCACTTTGATGGAAACACCACACTAAATGCTTCAGTCTTTTGCAGTTTTTTTTTTAACCAGGTCCTAAACGTGCTCTATTGGACTCAGATCTGGTAAAGTACACTGAACATAATATAATAATAGATGAACCAGTTTGAAATGACTTCTGATCTTTTACATTGTACATTATTATGCTGGAGGTAGCCATTATAAGATGGGTAAATCTATCTGGGTAAATAAGACACACACATGGTCAGCAACACTCACTAAATGTGATACGCAGTTGATGCTTGATTAGTATTATAAGGCTCAGTGCATAGATAAATAGATAGATAGATAGATAGATAGATAGATAGATAGATAGATAGATAGATAGATAGATAGATAGATAGATAGATAGATAGATAGATACTTTATTTATCCCAAAAGAAATTATTTTTTATATTATTGTTTTTTTATTTGTTTTTTTTTATATTTATTGTTTAAATTATTGTTTACGCCAAACTTCATCTGTTTAGTTTAGGTAAGCCTGTCCACTCTGTAGCCTCAGATTCCTGTTCTTGAGAGACATGAGAGGAACACAGTGGCCTAACAGTGTGGCCTTTCCTGATGTAGATAATAATAATAATAATTTGGCTCATCAGTGTTTGTTTTTTCTTTTTCTGACTCAGATTTTAATGATTATTGTTATTTAATAAGTGAAATGTTTAAATGAAAACTGTGTGTGTGTCAGGTGTTTGGTGCACGTGGTGAAAGACAGCAGTGTAAAACACTATAAGGTTCGTCCCCTCACTGCTCACCGTCAGTTTGATTTGTGTCGTCATGAGCTGCGCTCTGGTTGTCAGCGTGGGAACTCTTGCAGCTTTGCTCACTCGCTCATCGAACTCGAGTGCTGGATCCTGCAGAAAGATCATGGTATACACTCACACTCTCTCACACACACACATTCCAGGCGCACACAGAAACAGCTATTCACATTAAAATAATAAACATATACTGAGTTTCTGTTTTATCAGGTATATTTACCATATGAGTGCACTTACCATTACACAGTACTTTAGCACTTTTCTGACACAATGGGACAAACAGTGAGCAGATATTATTTTGGTGGTGGATCATTGTCAGCACAGTAGTAGACATTTTTATTTAGTCTATAACTGCTCTGCTGTGAATGATCCACCACCCAAATAATATCTGCTTACTGGTGGTCCCTTCATTTGCATGTACTGAACAGTCAGCAGTACCTTAAAACTCGATGTCAATTGGTTCTGGGAGTGGCGTCCAGTTCAAAAGGTTTTGAGCTTCAAGTAATTTTTTCCCATAAGGATGTATGGGAAACCTGTTAATGTGTTCCATGGTCCTGTGGAACTGCATATATTTTAGACTAATGTAAAATAATGGGGTTGTTTTTGACATTTATACACTGAAAGGAACACAAATGTAATATAAAAACACTGAAATACAATAGAAAAACAGTTAAAAATCAATAAAAAATACAATAAAACCTGCTCTTCACTCTTACTTCTTTGTTGTTTCTTTACACTTCTTAATCGTGGAGATGCTTAATCTCCGAATACTGTATTTCTTTCAGTAAATGCTCATTCACATGAGAAGTGACAAAATAGCTTTTGTGCCATTATTTCCTATGGTGCACAAAGCTTAACGTGACTTATTGTATTAAAACAACAAGCAAGGAATTTCATTAGTGGAGAGAGCTTATGAGCAGTAATAATTGAGAAAAGTTTAGTGTTCCTGTGTCATTCTTTTAATACATTAAACCACATTAAGCTTTTTTAATGATAAGTGTTTTAGACTGTCTGAGAAGCTGATTTTCACAATTTCTCAGAACCTTGAGCTGTAACGCAAGTTTAAAAGTGAAACAGTGAGAAATATCCAGATAAACACAGATACATGTGGAGCTTTCAGAGTGAATTTGACGATTATTCCGCACACATCCAGTTTAAGGGTACAAGTTTCTCGACGAAGTGCGTCGAGTTTTAAATATCTCGAGTTACAAAGTACCACTGTATAGCGGTTTTTACAGTGAACATTGTCTCAAAGCAACTTCTCAGAATCCAGGACCGACAGACCAAAAATCCCTGTTGAGCAAGACAAGGGTGACAGTGGTAAGAAAAAACTTACTTAAAATTACAGGAAGAAACCTTAAGAGGAACCAGACTTAACAAGGTCCTCCATCCTCCTTGTGTGGCCTGGAGGATTCTTTGAATGAATAAGATTTACACAAATCATACATGCACAAAAATTTATTGAAACTAAAAGTTATAATTAGTGACAAGAATAAACAAGCAATGTGAGTTCTTCATTATTCAGTCCAGTCTGTGATAAAGTCCATAATGAGTTCTGGACATTTTCAGTGCGAACAGCTTTGAAATGAACAAAACACATCTGATCACAAACAGCACATGTCAATCCTTCATAATCTGCAGTGTGTGTGTGTGTGTGTGAAGGAACCACTCATGAGGAGATCGTACAGGAGTCTAAGAAGCACTGGCACAAACAGAGAGTGAGTTTTACACCTTTTACACCCTGTGATGCTGTGTATCACATGTAATGTTGCTCAGTACCCAGAACACCAGGCACACGTGCTTACAAACAGGAAGGACGAGGACTACAGTCAGTTAAGCTGGTGGATTTACATAACAACAAATCAGTAAACCGCCTGAATCAGAATGTTCTGGACTAAACTCCTCTTGTTTGTATCTTTCTCAGCTAGTGAACATCTCTCAGTCCCAGATCAACGGTGCTTCGGCTAAAGGGGAGGGACAGGGCAAAGGAGCAGAGCAGAATGGAAAGGCTGTACGGAGCTCTGGGGCAGGAAGTGTATCGTCTGTGAAGAATCCTGAGTTGAGACTGGTGATGAAGTTTGTGTGTGGACAGTGTTTTAGCGGTGGCCTACACGTCGAACCGGATAAGACGCTGAAATACTGCAGCGCTAAAGCACGACACTGGTACACACACACAAACACATTTACTACTAGCCCCTTATTCTGCAGTTTTAAGACACTCGGTCTAATTAAATATGGCATTTTCTACTCATTTTAATGCACATCATCTATTTATTTGCTACATTTAACTCTTTAATGGTCTTACTTTGAGTGTAAATATTTTGAGTCTAAAAATCAGCTGTATTTAAATAATTTTGTTTGGGCCATATCTACTGCTTGGTTGACATGTGTTAAACTCAAAAATATTGCTAGCTGACACTGGTTTTAAGAAAACAGGCTTTCTAACCTAAATGTCAACTTGAAGCTGCACCTGAAAAATCATCCATGAAATTTGCATCATTTTTGTGATCATCTCAACTGTTTGGTAGAGGCTCTTTAAAAAAATACTGTGTGCACTACTAAAAAACCATTGCTTGTTGTATAGTCCCAAGAAACCAAAAAAAGCAAAGAAATAATTTACAAAAATAATATAAGATTTGATTTGTAGCATACAAATATACAGTATGTATTGCAGCCACTCCAGTCCAGTGTCTGTTAAGTTCCAACACTCAATTCTACTCGACTCGCAAAACAGTGCAGGTAGTAGCTCAAAAAAACTGGATAAAAGATATATATATATGTGTGTGTGTGTGTGTGTGTGTGTGTGTGTGTGTGTGTGTGTGTGTGTGTGTGTGTGTGTGTGTGTGTGTGTGTGTGTGTGTTATATTATATACTTCTGACCATGTCCAAAGAGTGACAATGAAAAGTTTTGCATGAGGAAAGAAGGGTTCAGTTCTGGCTTTACTTGGCAGAGGGTTCCCCAAAATTGACTGAATTTCTTGTTGCATTTAATTTAGAAGAAGAAAAAAAGATGAGATAGGATAGGAACATCAATAGGCTGTTGGTATATGGGATATTTCTTGTGTTATCATATAGATCTATGTTAAATTACCTATATCTTAGGGTCAACAGACTGCAACTATGAAAGATTTCGGTTCAGTTGTTGATATGAAGGTGAGGAAGCGTCCAAAACCAGTTCACCAAAAGTAGACCCACTTCATCAACCAAAATCAGAAAAAAATATTTAGACACAGACTTTTGTCATTTTTGCTAAAAGCCTAAGAATAACCTCATAACCTATGTCAAGGGGGTCCCAGGAAAATGTTTTGAACACAGGGGGGTCTAAGAGAAAAAAAGGTTGAGAAGCACTGCAGTAGTGGATGAGAATTCAGCTACATTGGAACTAAAGTGCAGCGTCTCGCTTTATAAAGCTTGATTATTATTAAGGTCACGTTAAAATTCATTAATAAAATATAAATGTTTGACTCTGTCTTTTACTCTTTATTTCTCTCTCCTCTCTCTTAAGCTGGATTAAAGAACGGAGGGTGCTGCTGGTGAAGTCTATAGACAGGGAGAAGTGGGTGCCTGTAAGACCTTTACCCTTTGCGAAGACGTACCCTCAGCAGTATGATGTGAGTTGATATAACGACCTGTTTAATTTTGCTACACCACAGTGTAACTTTTACATCCACTTGTATGTAAAGGGGTAAATTTATGCCAGCAATAACCCCTTCTAGTTGCTTTTTCTCTGATTTTAGATCAGTGATTTTTTCTTGCAGGGCGTTTTTTAATGCTTTGGCAATATAAAGCTTACTGGACAGTGGCGCTCATGTGCACTCCACCATTGAGACACCGCTTCTCTACACATACCATCAGCTAAATCTTACAGAGAGCCGTATGGCACACAGAAAAAGTCATGCTATTCCCCCCCAATAAATCATCATCTACTCAAACCAACCAACATAAATGAACCATTTTGACATCCCTCCCTCAGACACAGCCAACTGTTTCTGGTATGCCTAGTTCACACTACACCATTTTTGCCCTGATTTTCACTTGCCGACTGGTCGCCGCTAGATGTGGCAGCTCGAGAGCGACTCAGCGTTCATTCTGTGATTAAAACTCGGCTCTCGATCGTTATGTGTGCTGCTCAATGACTACTCACCGAGCACTCGCCGACTGAAGACAGATATCTAGCATGCTAAATATCGGGATATCAGTTGGCCTACTTCCAGTGAGTGCGTTGTCGAACTACAGCCAATAAGAACGTGAGATACAGGGTGAGGGGGAAACTGGGAGAGGAGTGTAAAAACGTGGGACAGGGGCATAATATTGTTTCTATCAGAACACATCTGCACACACACGTTTTCAGTATTTCTGACCTTATCGTTGATTGACCTTTCCGACCTTAACACCAACATAGCGCTGCAAAAATATTTATTAACCTCCAACTCACTACAGAACAGTCCATGCTGGTCATGTTGCCAAATCCACTCAGATTTATTTATTTTATTATCCTGCTTGCATTTACGCTGCACATCATCGCACAAACTTGGATCGCTCGCTACTTGTTGACGTGCATTTTTGGACGTGGTATCATTAAACCCCTCGTCACTTCACTTTAATGAGATTTTTTTTTTTGCTTAGACAAATGTTTAAATCATTGTCACAGAATAGAAAAGAACGGTAGCCAAAATAAATAAAATCCCAAATCATGCAGTCACAAATATATATGGAAGCTTTTGACTTGGACTGCATTTGATTGATTTTAGTCTGGACTGGAAAACTGATTTTACTGGTTGGCTTAGGTGGCACAGCAGTAAAATAGTTAACCTACTACTGCTGGAATTGAGGGTTCAAATCCCCAATGGTGCCATCAGCCAGTCAGGTGTGTACATACAGACATGATTAATTTTCTTTGTGTCTGTCTCCATATAGACTTTAATTTCCTTCTGGATCAATAAAGTATCTCTCTGCCTATTTTTTATTTTTTATTTTTTTGCAAGCAAATGATATTCTGTGTATCAGCCTCACAACACCCTACAGAAACCAGTTTAATCTGTGGGGATTAAACTTTTTCTCTCAGCAGCATTAACATGCACTCTGTTAAGATTCGTGACCGCTCTGCTGGAGGTTTGTAGCTAGCAGCTTTGGGCATGCAGAGCTCCCATTGTGCTCTTTTTAGGGAACAGACAGTACAAGTTCTGTGTGTAATGCATGATCTTGTATGAGAGTATGTGTTTGGTGACTTTTTGAAATGCTTCCCTGCAGATCTGTGTTCATGTGCTGAAACAGAAAAAGTGCCACTATATTGGGAACTGTTCATTCGCCCACAGCCAGGAAGAGAAGGAGCTGTGGACCTACATGAAGAACACCGGGGGTGAGATCTCACCCTATCATTCCTACATCTTTTACTACATACAGTGGGGGCCGAAAGTTTGAGACTATCACTGAAAATGTGATCTTTTCAACTATAACAATGTCCACTCATCTGACAAGGCTTCACAACAGACTTAAAAGTATGTCTATGGGAATTTGTGTCCATTCAGTCAAAAAAGCTCAGTTTATGTTCCAGTTCATTACAGAACTGTTCAGTGGGTTTGAGGTCAGGGCTCTGTGCAGGACACTAAAGTTTCTTTAAATCGTGATTTTTTTTTGTATGTCTTTATAGACTTTGCTTTGTGCACAGGGGCACAATCATGCTGGAACAGGAAAGGGCCTTCCCTAAACTGTTGCTGCAAAGTTGGAAGCATATAATTTTCTTTATATTACTGATTTGTCACACGTTAGCAACTGTTGTGGCTGAAACACATGAATTCAGAAATTAGAAGGGTGTCCTGATACTTTTGTCCATATAGTGTGTACACATACAGTATGTATTTTTTTTTTTTTAGGGATTGCCACAGCAGACTATTCTGGTCTGAATATCTAATTTGGCCCAGTTTTATGCTGAATGCCCTTTCTGATGCAACCCTCTTTATTTTTATCTGGGCTTAGGACCACAACCTGAGAGAGCACTGACAAGTGCACCCAATGGCTAGGCTGTTCAGCCACCTTCCCCTCAGACATAGCCAATGATGTCTGTGTAGATGCCCAACGAACTGACAGCCCAGCTGAAATTCGAACCCTGGATGTTTATATGTATGTGTGTGTCCTCTCAAAAGTTTATTGTGTTTTCTGAAAGCTGGGGTCAGAGAGCAGGGTCAGCCATCATATGGCACCCCTGGCGCAGACAGGGTGAAAGGCCTTGCTCAAGGGCCCAACAGTGGCTGCATGGCAGAGCTGGGATTCGAACGCTCAACCTTTTAGTTGATTAAGCTCTACCCACTAGGGTACAAGTGTACAATTTCATCTGTATATACCATTCGTATTTGCGCAAAAAATGTTTGCACGCTGCACTATATATATATATATATATATATATATATACATATATATATGTATATATATATATATATACAGTATATATATATATATATATGTATATATATATATATATATATATATCTGTTATACATAAATACTAATTCATTACTTAGTCACTTTTCATCACTTACTCTGTAAATATACACTATTCATATACACTGCACAATCAGCGATATCTGTTTACTACTTCTGTACTTGTCTCTTCAGTTTCACTTATCTGGTCTCTCCTTCACTTTAATTTATGTAAATAATCTCTATCTTACACTTCTTGTAAGATGCTACTGCATTTTATTGGCTCTGTACTTGTACTCTACACAATGACAACAAAGTTAAATCTAATCTAATCTATAGCACAATGCTGTGGAATTTAATTCAGTGCATGTCAGCTTGTATGAATAAACGGTTTGCATGTTTTGTAGTACGGGAATTGCAGCAGGTCTACGACCTGTGGTTGACCATAACCAATCAAAACAAGCGATCTGACGCTCCCACGACCTCTTCTGTAGAAGAAAAGCAGATCACCATGCCAACGGATTTTGCTGAACCTACGGTAAGTAGCGCCTGTGTAAAATGTTTTTTTTTTTATTTACATTTTTCGGCATTTAGCAGACGCTCTTATCCAGATTTCCCTACTCTAGTAGACAATAGTTCAGGAACACAAATCTGCTGAAACCCATTTTTTAAGGAAATGAATAAGAGATTTAGTAAGCACATTCTAGTTTTCAGCTTAAGTGCTTAGTAAAGTGATGAAGGTTTTTAATAGTCTTTTGAAGACAGTGAGAGACAGACAAGGGAAGCTCATTCCACCACTTGGGTGCCGGTACAGAGAAGAGCCTTGATGCTCATCTTCCTTGAGTTCTGGGTGGAGGATCAAGTCGAACAAAACTAGTGGCTCGGAGGTTGTGTGGTACAGAGAGGGGTTTTATTAGACCTCAAAGGTGTCTTGGGGCTGGTCCATTTTTGGCTTTAAGGGCAGGCAGCTACAGGAAGCCAGTAAAGAGAACGCAGCAGTGGGGTGATGTGGCAGCGTTTAGGTTGGTTAAAAATCAGGCGAGCAGCTGCATTTTGAATGAGTTACAAGGTTTAATAGTGGACATGGGAGCTCCTGCCAGGAGGATGTTGCAGTAGTCCAACCATGAGATTACAAGTGACTGGACAAGAAGCTGTTGTAACGGTTAAGGTAGTGGACTAGTAATCAAAAGGTCACTGGTTCAAGCCCCACGACTCTCAGGTTGCCACTGTTGGGCCCTTGAGCAAAGCCCAAGTAGCTTTGAATAAAAGCGTCTGCTTAATGCTGAAAATGTAAATGCAATGGACAAGAATCTGAGTGGCTCTCATAGAGAGAAATGGCCGACTCTTTTTGATGTTGTGAAGGATGAACCGGCAAGTCCTCACTCGATTAACGTGTGTGTGGCAGGATGGTTTCCACTGTGCTCTGTGTGGAAAGCACAGTAACAGTGAGCGTCAGTGGCAGCAGCACATCTCGTCTGAGAGACACAAGGAGCGAGTGTTGAGCGGAGCAGGTGAAGAGGAGAGTTTCGCCTGGAACCATCGCTTTCCCGGTCACTGCTTTACCATCTGTCCTAGGTACGTTCATCATCTCACCCTCATCCAGGGTTTACAGGTCATTCCATCACATAATTACGATTTTTAGCATTTTTAATGTCTAATACCAGGACGTCATTGTTCTTGTTCTATTCCTGAAGATGTCCACTAACTCCTCAGCATCTCCTCAAATTTTTTGGACAGACCAGTGTGTGAGCATTAAGGTGGGCTGTAATTATAAGTGTATGTAAACATTTGACCTCAACGGTACATTTTTGTGCTTCTCAGGTTGGACAGCGGCTGTGTCGAGGGCGTGAGCTGTGACTTCGCCCACAGTGAGGAGGAGCTACAGGAGTGGCGGGAGAGGCGGGACTTCCTGCGCCGGAGGCTGGAAAGAGCACGGGCTGACAAGCTGATCGCCCCCAACGACTACGATTTCGGGAAGTACAACTTCCTTCTGCTGGACTGAGCAAATACACACACAGACACACACACATACACACACTTTGCATTTATTTAAACCAACACTTTCTGTGTTAAAGTTGCTAATTAGTTAACAGTTTGTTTTTTGCACCTTTTCTCTGTCAGCACCATGTCCACCTTTTCTAATCACCTTTGATCAAGACACAACCCTTTCTTGCATTGATTTATTTTAGAAAAACAGTAGTTTAGTCAGAAGGGTCACTAACGCCCTGCCAAAAAACACATTCAGGGACCAATGCTAAAAGCCACATTTTAGCATGCAAAAACACAAATCATGTCATTTATATTGTGACCAGTTCTTATCGTTGTACCAGAATCCTCATTTCTAGCCGATTTAATCTCTTGCATTTGTTCTTCAGTCAGTCGAACTGAATGAGTTTTATTTCTTTCTTTAGAAAAACACTTAAAACAGAATATATAAAATGTACAAATGCTATGTCAACATAGTCAAAATTAGCACCATCTTATTTTGAAGGTTTTTACCCTGATTTCCTGAAGACCTGTTAGATGTTAGTTATGCCCGCATTCTCCACCATTTGTTAGGTTTTTACTCAAAGTCGCTCAAAGTCCTGTCCCTTGAGCTAGTATAAAGAACTAAACCAGGAGATGAATCATTTGTTGAATCTCATGCACGAGGAAAGCATGCATACTTTGACTTGGTGTCTTGTCTGAGTGCTTTCATTGTGCACGAGATTCAATAAATTATTCTTCTGTGATTACGATTCAAACCAGTGGGCTGAGGTGGCATAACCTGCTAGCGTGCCAGCTAACGTCTCCCTCCATGTACTAAAAACGGTTAAACTGTCCCTGACGAGCCTGAATTTATAAATAAATGACACTTGTGCACCTTTATACAAATTAAAAATCTATTTAAAAATCGATTGCCTTCAGCGCTATAGAAGCATCAGATGCTCCCTAGTTTTTCTGTCAGATTATCACTTAGAATGAAGGCACCTTAGTAGGAGCATTTAAAGCTAACTAAGAATTTAGACATGCCTTCTTCTCGGGAGCGTAGGATGACGTCTATGTAGAGAGAGCACTAGGTTTCCAAACAGACCCATAGTCAGGTTTGCTGATTCTAAAACTACTTGCTATTCTTTAAAGGCTAAAAAACATGAACGGTTAGATGGTGTTTGAATTGTTTGATTGTTGACGTTTAGTCTCCTGACACCAAATTTAAGCAGTCTTTGTTGAGAAGACAGGATTCTTTACCAACCCATCTTGTGTGAATTGGGTTAACTGCCATCATTTTAACATACTAGCTGCAGGGGAATTTTTACTTAAACAATTCAGACTACACTGTTACTGAGTTAATTCATCATTTTCAATTATTTTTAGAGCTACTGTAATTAAACAGAACTAAACAAAATTACTCTTAGTAAATTATAAATTATATTAAAGTGATATTAAAAATTACTTTTAATAAAAACTAAAACTACACATTAAGTAAGAATTAATTTCATTGTTCTCAATATCTTAAAATGCTTCTTCACTGTCCCAAAACAGAAATAATGGAATGATCTAGAACAGACTAGGTTTCCAGGTATGCTGCTTAATTTCGTTGGAAGTTAATTAAGATTCTGTGGAATATTGATGATGAACCATTGTGAGGAAGTTGGGTAAACCTTTAAGGTGCTGGATGAAACAGATTAGTACAGATTAGAAAATTCAGGGTTATAAAATATTAAAATGAAACAAAATTCCAAATAATGTAGTAATGCATTAAGAAAACGAATGAACAAAAAATAAAAACTGCAATAACACGGGTTTCTACAATTCATTTAGCTTTTTCCAGAAAGTGAAGTGATCTGCCATTACATTTGTAAACCTCAGAAATGAGGAAATCACAAAAAACTTGTTTTAGCAATCAATACGCCTTGTGCCTTTAATTACTGTGCCTTTAAGATCAGTCAGTACAAGCCTGAGTAAAGCACCAGGGTAAATAATTCAGGATTATATTTAGGTGATAATGTTCCTTCCACTGTGTACTGCTGTCTCTTTAATCTTCTCTATAGTGAACCATTATGGATTAAGAGAACATCCATAAACATTACATATCTGAACTATCTCTGCTGTTCTCTTATTTATAGTGTTCTGTTCAAGCACTGTTCTTGTGTGTTTTCTTTAATACACAGAAGTTGGGATTGGGTCAAGAAGTGTTTGCTGTTCTGATTTTCATAATTTCTTGCTACTTAAGTTTAATATCATATACTGTATGTCATCTCAGTAAAACACTAGCACAGTTTTCACCTCATCTTATATCTGTTCAATCTGCCAGTCTTTCACTTTCTAAAGAGTTTTAGAACTTTTATAATTTTGTTAATTGATCGTTTTGCTAACAAATACTACAGGGTGTCTCTAAATTCCTGACACATAGGAAATATCACTAACTATAACTATATGTTTACTAAAGTACACACAATTTAGTTGCATCACAAACAGTGGAAAACACATTGAAGATGTTATTGATTAATATTCTAATGAAATAAAATTTTGTTAAAAATGTATTGAAATGTATTAAAAATATGCATTTTGCATGTGTGTCCAGACTTTAGGAACACCATGTAAAGGCTTTTAGCTTTTTAACCATCTTTTCTTTCAGTTAGTCATTGCCTAGTCCCTATATTAACTGCATCTTCTCTATTGCATAACTGCTACCAAGCATTAAGGGAAGGCTGAAGTCTGAACATAGAACTCCCTTACAACACCGTTTGAGTGCCCAGAATGTCCTCGTCCATACACAAGCCCACAAATGCTCTAGATGAATGATATGAGAGGCAGGTATACCATCCCTACCACTAAGAAAACCGGGCCAGTCAAGCGCTTGGGTTATGCAGCAGTAAAACACGCTACCTCTAGGCACCCAGGTGGCGCAGCGGGATATTCCACTGTCGCACCAGCACCGAGTTTTCTGAACTCCCAGGTTTGAGGCTCAGTGTTGCCACCAGTCGGCTGGGCGCCATCTGGCAGGCATAATTTGGCTGTGCCTGCAGCAGATACAAATTGGCCATCGTGTCTGCAGGGTGGGGACCGGACTATATGTGGCTGGGTCGGTCTTCATACGCTGTGTAAGGACCCTGATTGGCAGAAGAGATGCCCGTGCAGGAAGCACGGACGAGAAGAGGAGGGCTGTACACATGTAAAGAAGGCGTGGGCAGCGGCGTGCTCTCCTTGGATGCAAATCTGGAGTCTGTCATCAGCAGAAGACAAATTGGATGGGAGGAAAAATGGGTAGAAAAATGCATTACAAAAACAAAAAGAAACACGCTACCCCACCACTGTAAGTCTGTATTCCGTAAGTGGCTGTGTCTGAGGGAGGAAGGGCCTAAGGGATTCCCCATTGCTGCTGCAATTGTGACCTCTGCTGGCAGGTCGATGGTGACTGCACAGAGACGGTCAATTATGGAGAGCGGTGCATGACTCACATGGTACTGATCCCAGTGTGAATCTGCCTCGTGCAGGACAAAAAAAGCAGTCAGGAACTGAACACGTCAGAGGTACGGCACTTCTTTTGTCAGGGTAGCAGTCTGCAGTAGAGGAGTTACAACTGGGGAATTGGATATGACTAGATTGGGAGAAAGGGGAAAAGGTCCATTCATAGAATAATAAATAAAACAAGTCCAATCTACACCCAGTTCCCTCATGACAACAGATTAAATGTTTTTGTGTCCTTATCAGCTACATTTTTGTGGTAAGACGAAAGCTGTGTATGCTTGTGTTTTAATTCTTTTGTTTTCAGTTTTTAACCTCTTTTTTCATCAGACCGTTTGTGAAGCTAAAGTGACCAAATGTTTAGTGTTAATTGTAGATACATCTCTGCTTTACTGACCCCTACCACACAAGCCTTGGCATGTCCAGATTTAAATAAAAACCCTGGCTGACTTGATGATGGGTCAGCAGCGGATTCAAATGTTGTACATGTTATACTTTTTCCCCCACTGTCAATACATGAGTCTGTTTTGTTACTAAACAAATATTCGGAATAAATATTTTTCTACAAAAAATGGCTCTGAAATTATTTTTGTACGTTTTCAGTATGTAAATATAAACTGCACTATGGACGTAATGATCCAAAACATACTTCTAACTTCATCATAAATTACTTCAATACAAATGGCCCTTACAGTTCCCTGACTTGAGTATTATTAAAAATCCCAAACATGCTGTGCATACAAGATGGACCAAGAACTAGACACATTCTTCAAGAAGGAGTGGGTGAAAATTCTTAAAAAACACTTAGCTAGCTTAAAAAAAAAAAGATTGATTATGAATACCTGTACTGTATTAAACCGATTAGGCATAACATTATGGCACCTCCTTGTTTCTATACTCACTGTCTATTTTACAAGCTCCACTTACCATATAGGAGCACTTTGTAGTTCTACAATTACTGACTGTAGTTCATCTGTTTCTCTGCATGCTCTTTTAAACACCTCACTGTCACTGCTGGACTGAGAATAGTCCACCAACCAAAATTATCCAGCCAACAGTGCCCTGTGGGCAGCATCCTGTGACCACTGATGAGAGTCTAGAAGATGACCAACTCAAACAGCAGCAATAGATGAGCGATCGTCTCTGACTTTACATCTACAAGGTGGACCAACTAGGTAGGAGTGTCTAATAGAGTGGACAGTGAGTGGACACGGTATTTAAAACCTACAGCAGCGCTGCTGTGTCTGGTACACTCATACCAGCACAACACACACTAACACACCGCCACCATGTCAATGTCACTGCAGTGCTGAGAATGATCCACCAACTAAATAATACCTGCTCTGTGGGGGTCCTGACCACTAAAGAACAGGCTAACAAACATTATAAATAGCTCTCCAGATTGACTCACAATCCTTGCAATAGTAAAAACTTTAATATTGACTACTGCATCTATTAATTTAAAAAAGTTTTAGACACATTCATGACAGGACAGGTACAGTAGTTACTGGTTACACAAGATTCATCAGTTCAAGTTTAATGTCAAACACAGTCATGGACAATTTTGTATCTCCAATTCACCTCCCTTGCCTGTCTTTGGACTGTGGGAAGAAACTGGAGCTCCTGGAAGAAACCCACACATGGGAGCTTTCTTATCCTGGGTCTGCTTCTGCAGAATCTACAGTACATCTACAACTGACAGAATAATTTAGGCACCATCCATTGCCTATTGCACTTTTGTCCATTCTCAAAGACCCAACATAAGCTATAGGTAGATTCAAAAAAGATTTGTATGACATAACAAGAGATCTTCCATATGCTAACAGCATGGGCGGTTTGTTCCTTAGGGCGATCGGGCGACGCACCACCAAAGGGCGAAAGGGAAGACATTTTTCTATCACATTCAACCAGTGTTAAACTAGCTGTGACTGTTCTGGAGTCAGTCTTGCCTCGGAATATCGTAGTCTAATCAGCGTCGAGTTGTGTTCCGTACAGTTCCGTCCCTTTTGGGTGATTTCAGTCTGATTAAAAATCACCCCGAATCGCTCTCATAGACTCTCATAAATGAGTAAACAGCATTTATGGTGAAATTAACCGAGCATTGGGTAAAAAAAGAACCTTACAGTTGGGTTGTTGAAACAACCCAGCACAATGGTTAAATAACATAATCCAACAAGTTGGGTTTAAATAACCCAGCGTGTGTTCTGTCCGATATTTACCCAGCACTGGGTTGCCAAATAACCCAGGTTGGGTTGTTTTCTGCCCAGCATTTTTTAGAGTGCAGTTGCCTCTAAAGTTTGCAAGATCACAAAGTTGTCAAAACCCTTTCCTGACTTCTGCTTGCTAAATGAAAATTCATACAACATCCAATTTCCTCTAGAGATGTTGGAACTATTTCAGGCTGGATTAGGGAGACGAAGGATGTCTGTAGGATGTACTTGATAAGCGGCGCTTATCTCCAGCAGCCAATGAGTGACGAGATCCTGCCCACTCGTCAAAATAGGGTTTTTGTGGGGCTTATTTGCAGCCGCCAATGAGTGACGAGATCCCGCCCACCCGTAAAAACGGTGCCAAAACTCTAACTTGAGAAGATTTTTGAGTCGAGAGACTTTTTTAACTGAAAGCGAGACTGAGAGAAACCTGACTGAGAAAAAGCTCAGCCAAAAGTGAAAAACTAACTATTTATAAATGTAAAATACAAAGTAAGATTCAAAATTTGCTTTTCAGGTTCTCAAAATAAGCTTTTTGGTTCTCAATACTTTTGGCCCTATTTTGACGCCATAGAAGAATCTCCATAAAACAAAACGTAACAGTTTTGGGACATTTTTTATGACTACAGGATGCGAGAGAGGCAATTTTCTCTTAGAACCGGGTTACCAAATATGGGCATAACAACATGGCATGGACTACAAAATGACGACACGACTTCAGCCATAACATTGAAACCACCTCCTTGTTTCTACACTCACTGTCCATTTTATCAGCTCCACTTACCAAATAGAAGTACTTTGTAGTTCTACAATTACTGACTGTAGACCATCTGTTTTTCCGCATGCTTTCCCCTATTCATGCTGTTCTTCAATGGTCAGGACTCTCCCAGCACCACTACAGAGCAGGTATTATTTAGGTGGTGGATCATTCTCAGCACTGCAGTGACACTGTCATTGTGGTGGTGTGTTAGTGTGTGTTGTGCTAATATGAGTGGATAAGACACAGCAGCGCTGCTGGAGTTTTTAAACACCTCACTGTCCCTGCTGGACTGAGAATAGTCCACCAACCAAAAATATCCAGCCAACAGCGTCTGTGAGCAGCATCCTATGACTATGATGAAGGTTTAGAAGATGACCAACTCAAACGGCAGCAATAAATGAGCGATCATCTCTGACTTTACTTCTACAAGGTGGACCAACTAGGTAGGAGTGTCTAATAGAGTGGACAGTGAGTGGACACGGTATTTAAAAACTCCAGCAGCGCTGCTGTGTCTGATCCACTCATACCAGCACAACACACACTAACACACCATCACCATATCAGTGTCACTGCAGTGCTGAGAATCATCAATACAATGCTGGAAAAAATTCACCGGAAAGTGACTATGTAAAAAGGGATGTCATTTGTTTTTAAAATTCTTAATAAATAAGTTGAACATTACTCTTGTTTAGGTAGACAACAGTCCAAGAATACAAATTTTAAAAAGCACACACACACACACATCATATATATACAACCCCAATTCAGAAAAAGTTGGGACAATATGGAAAATGCAAATCAAATAAAAATGCAGTATTCCTTAAATTAACTTTGATTTTTATTTGATTACAGACAGAATGAACCTGGGATATTTCATGTTTTGTCTGATCAACTTCATTACATTTGTTGTTATTTGTTGTTTGTTCCTGCATTTCAGGCCTACAACACATTTCAAAAAAGTTAGGAAGGGGGCAATTTAGGGGGGAAATTATATATACATGGTGGGCCATAAGTTTCCATACATATGGTTTTTAACATTTTAATTTTTATATTTCAGATACCCTAAAAAATGTGTTTGAATAAAGAGCAACAAATTGAAATAATACTGATGGGCGGGTCAGGAAGCAGTTGCATGGTGTATCAGGAAAAGTTACGAAACAAACATAAATCATCTTAAGAAACGTATCACCAGCGGCATTACAAGCATAACTCCAGCTGTTATATGTGTTAATCAGCAGTGGTGGACACGTATTGAGAGCATATTTTATTTAAAAAAATGTTTTTTTATAAAACTTTTTTTTTTTTTTCCTATGTATGGAAACTTATGGGCCACCCTATATATACAGTGTATCACAAAAGTGAGTACACCCCTCACATTTCTGCAGATATTTAAGTATATCTTTTCATGGGACAACACTGACAAAATGACACTTTGACACAATGAAAAGTAGTCTGTGTGCAGCTTATATAACAGTGTAAATTTATTCTTCCCTCAAAATAACTCAACATACAGCCATTAATGTCTAAACCACCGGCAACAAAAGTGAGTACACCCCTAAGAGACTACACCCCTAAATGTCCAAATTGAGCACTGCTTGTCATTTTCCCTCCAAAATGTCATGTGACTCATTAGTGTTACTAGGTCTCAGGTGTGCATAGGGAGCAGGTGTGTTCAATTTAGTAGTACAGCTCTCACACTCTCTCATACTGGTCACTGAAAGTTCCAACATGGCACCTCATGGCAAAGAACTCTCTGAGGATCTTAACAGACGAATTGTTGCGCTACATGAAGATGGCCAAGGCTACAAGAAGATTGCCAACACCCTGAAACTGAGCTGCAGCACAGTGGCCAAGATCATCCAGCGTTTTAAAAGAGCAGGGTCCACTCAGAACAGACCTCGCGTTGGTCGTCCAAAGAAGCTGAGTGCACGTGCTCAGCGTCACAGCCAACTGCTGTCTTTGAAAGATAGGCGCAGGAGTGCTGTCAGCATTGCTGCAGAGATTGAAAAGGTGGGGGATCAGCCTGTCAGTGCTCAGACCATACGCCGCACACTACATCAAATTGGTCTGCATGGCTGTCACCCCAGAAGGAAGCCTCTTCTGAAGTCTCTACACAAGAAAGCCCGCAAACAGTTTGCTGAAGACATGTCAACAAAGGACATGGATTACTGGAACCATGTCCTAAGGTCTGATGAGACCAAGATTAATTTGTTTGGCTCAGATGGTCTCAAGCATGTGTGGCGGCAATCAGGTGAGGAGTACAAAGATAAGTGTGTCATGCCTACAGTCAAGCATGGTGGTGGGGATGCCATGGTCTGGGGCTGCATGAGTGCAGCAGGTGTTGGGGATTTCCTTGAGGGACACATGAACTCCAATATGTACTGTGAAATACTGAAGCAGAGCATGATCCCCTCCCACCGGAAACTGGGTCGCAGGGCAGTGTTCCAGCATGATAATGACCCCAAACACACCTCTAAGACGACCACTGCTTTATTGAAGAGGCTGAGGGTAAAGGTGATGGACTGGCCAAGCATGTCTCCAGACCTAAACCCAATAGAACATCTTTGGGGCATCCTCAAGCGGAAGGTGGAGGAGCGCAAAGTCTCGAATATCCGCCAGCTCTGTGATGCATACCTGTCAAGTCTCCCGTTTTGGCCGGGAAACTACCGTATTTTACCCCTCTTTCCCGCCGTCTTCCCGTATTAGTATTTTCCCGTAAATTTCCCGTATTATTTTATTGTGGTATCTTCAATCATCACATCCAAATATAATATATTTAAGTGTCTTTATTATTAACCAACAAATCTCAGATAAGCAATAAAGTCATGTGCAAACTCTCAGAACGGTAACTTTCTTCTGACCCTCCTTTAACCGCACCACAACAATAACAAAAGGTAACAGTGCCTCCCACAGGTTCAGCTCCCCATTACAGGTAAGTATTTTTATGTTTCCTTTACACAATACTACAATTATAATTTAAAAAACATTCCTGTGCCTCTTCAAACTGAAATGTCACTAACCTCGTGAGAACTGCCACCCAGGCTGCTGCAAGTGGCAGTTCTCACGAGGTTAGTGCGGACAGCGGGAACAAACCTGGAACAGGGAGAGATGGATGGATGCAAGGAGAGAGAGGGCATTCCTGCCAAAAAAGTAAAGACTGCATGTAAATATCTAAATGGGACATCGAATTTACCTTTCTAAAGAGGAGCAGGATGGGGCAGAGTTATGCATTCTGTAAGGTTTGTAACTGTGTTTTCATTTAGGCTGTATTATAAGAATTACATATGTAGGAATGTCCACAGCATTTCAGTGTCAACAAAGGTAGGCCTATCAGATTCTGATCATCTAATTGTAGTTTGTAAGTGGTTCACAGGTGGTTATTTTAGATTTCTTGTAAACCTGTCTTAAAATGTAAGGGATACTGAACCTCGGTTGGGCTGGTGGGACGGCTCGAAGCGCGCGGCGGAAAATTTCCCTTATTTTTAAATCCAAAACTTGACAGGTATGGTGATGTCGTCATGGAGGAGTGGAAAAGCATTCCAGTGGCAACCTGTGAAGCTCTGGTAAACTCCATGCCCAGGAGAGTTAAGGCAGTTCTGGGAAATAATGGTGGCCACACAAAATATTGACACTTCAGGAACCTTCACTAAGGGGTGTACTCACTTTTGTTGCTGGTGGTTTAGACATTAATGGCTATATATTCAGTTATTTTGAGGGAAGAATAAATTTACACTGTTATATAAGCTGCACACAGACTACTTTTCATTGTGTCAAAGTGTCATTTTGTCAGTGTATATATACAGTGTATCACAAAAGTGAGTACACCCCTCACATTTCTGCAAATATTTTATTATATCTTTTCATGGGACAACACTATAGACATGAAACTTGGATATAACTTAGAGTAGTCAGTGTACAGCTTGTATAGCAGTGTAGATTTACTGTCTTCTGAAAATAACTCAACACACAGCCATTAATGTCTAAATAGCTGGCAACATAAGTGAGTACACCCCACAGTGAACATGTCCAAATTGTGCCCAAAGTGTCAATATTTTGTGTGACCACCATTATTATCCAGCACTGCCTTAACCCTCCTGGGCATGGAATTCACCAGAGCTGCACAGGTTGCTACTGGAATCCTCTTCCACTCCTCCATGATGACATCACGGAGCTGGTGGATGTTAGACACCTTGAACTCCACCTTCCTCTTGAGGATGCGCCACAGGTGCTCAATTGGGTTTAGTCCATCACCTTTACCTTCAGCTTCCTCAGCAAGGCAGTTGTCATCTTGGAGGTTGTGTTTGGGGTCGTTATCCTGTTGGAAAACTGCCATGAGGCCCAGTTTTCGAAGGGAGGGGATCATGCTCTGTTTCAGAATGTCACAGTACATGTTGGAATTCATGTTTCCCTCAATGAACTGCAGCTCCCCAGTACCAGCAACACTCATGCAGCCCAAGACCATGATGCTACCACCACCATGCTTGACTGTAGGCAAGATACAGTTGTCTTGGTACTTCTCACCAGGGCGCCGCCACACATGCTGGACACCATCTGAGCCAAACAAGTTTATCTTGGTCTCGTCAGACCACAGGGCATTCCAGTAATCCATGTTCTTGGACTGCTTGTCTTCAGCAAACTGTTTGCGGGCTTTCTTGTGCGTCAGCTTCCTTCTGGGATGACGACCATGCAGACCGAGTTGATGCAGTGTGCGGCGTATGGTCTGAGCACTGACAGGCTGACCTCCCACGTCTTCAACCTCTGCAGCAATGCTGGCAGCACTCATGTGTCTATTTTTTAAAGCCAACCTCTGGATATGACGCCGAACACGTGGACTCAACTTCTTTGGTCGACCCTGGCGAAGCCTGTTCCGAGTGGAACCTGTCCTGGAAAACCGCTGTATGACCTTGGCCACCATGCTGTAGCTCAGTTTCAGGGTGTTAGCAATCTTCTTATAGCCCAGGCCATCTTTGTGGAGAGCAACAATTCTATTTCTCACATCCTGAGAGAGTTCTTTGCCATGAGGTGCCATGTTGAATATCCAGTGGCCAGTATGACAGAATTGTACCCAAAACACCAAATTTAACAGCCCTGCTCCCCATTTACACCTGGGACCTTGACACATGACACCAGGGAGGGACAACGACACATTTGGGCACAATTTGGACATGTTCACTGTGGGGTGTACTCACTTATGTTGCCAGCTATTTAGACATTAATGGCTGTGTGTTGAGTTATTTTCAGAAGACAGTAAATCTACACTGCTATACAAGCTGTACACTGACTACTCTAAGTTATATCCAAGTTTCATGTCTATAGTGTTGTCCCATGAAAAGATATAATGAAATATTTGCAGAAATGTGAGGGGTGTACTCACTTTTGTGATACACTGTATATATATATATATATAATTTGAGTATGATTTAAGTACTTTCAATGATGAAAACTTGTTAGTCAGTAAATTAGGTGTTTAAATTGTACAACAAGGACACTTGTGTGATATGATAACTATAAAACTCCATGAATAATATAAACAGGTGGTTAGACTGTGAATTTGAGTGTTTGTACGTGACTGTGATCATTTACAGTATATAGGCTTTAACAGCTGTATCACAGTGGAGTCTGCTCAGTGCAGCAGCTACTTTACGGAACATTATGATGTCACAGTAAGGCCTCTCTATATAAGCAGCACATACACTGTCAGTTATCATTTCATCTTTAACCAGCGATCGAACAACACTGTGCTTTTGTGCTCAAGAAATATTCATTGTGATAAGGTTCAAACATGTGGAGGTATAACGAGAATTTGCGAACACACCTAGATGAGCGGTTTTTCATGGAACGGATCTGGCTCGAGGAGCGTCTAGACCGCAACCAGACCAACATGAGCCACAGGCTTAGCCAGAAAATGGCTCTTTTAAAAGCTGAGTGGAGAAAAGAGGAAAGAATGAGGAGAGAGCAGGAGGAAAAGACAAGGCCTGATGGCAATGTGGATGGTAAGTCACTCCCAGCAAGTTCAATATTAGTGGACAATGAGGTGTTGAATCTAGCTTTAGTTAAGGCAACGAGGTGGCTGTGACTGACTATTTCATATACTAAATAGAGGGTTTTATTCCAAAAGGCATTTACAGCAAAACCATAACTGATATACACCACAATAAAACATAATAGCAATCAAATAAAAATGTGTATAAAGAACAGTTAAGGATAATAAACAATCTGCTTTTTAAAAATATAATTCTGGTCAGGTACACGTTGGGTCTGGGGCACTAATAAAAGGTCAAAGGTAGCAATTATTGGCAGGGTGATACACATTCAGCAATTCACTCGCTTACTCATAGGACCAATTTAAAACAGTCACACGACCATCTCCAAGAGTCCAAATCCTTGTTTTTATGCAGCATCCACTGTTCCAGCAGCACCACCACATGATGGTGCAAACCCCTTTTTTCAATATTTCTGGATCTGACATGTGCTATAGGTTTATTCAGACTGTAATATGTTGTAATCCTACTTTACAGATCTAAAAGACATCCTTGAGAAAGTAAAGCAGATGGAGGAGAGGATGATGAAAAAGGAGGAAACATTGGATCAGAAGTTGCTGGAGGTCAGTGAGACTTTGAAGCAACAGAAAGAAGGGTACAATCTCCTACAGGAAGAATTTGAAAAGATTAAGATGGAAAGAGAGGAAATGTCAGCAAGAAAGTTGGAGATTGACAGAGAGAATGAGAGTCTGAGAGAGCAACAGGAGAAATTGGTGGCTGAGGAAAAAAATCAACTCATGAAAGTCATTCAACAAAAAGAAGAACTTGTCCATCAGTGGGAAAAGTTTACTTTGGAGAGACAGAAACTTGAAGAGATAAAATGTGAAAGAGAACAGAAACGGAAGGACATGGAAACTAGGATTATGGAAGCTGTAAAGAATGAAGAGCTAGCAAAGCAGCGAGCAAAAGCTCTAGAAATAGAAAAAAACATGGAGATTGAGCGTATGAAAATTGAGATGGAAAAAGAGGTCATCAAGAAAGAAAAAGAGACAGAGCAAGAATTGCAAGCTCTAAGACGGACTCTGGCCGAACTGGAAATGAAAGAGCAGAAGAAGAAAATCCCAAGAGAGGAGAAAGAGAGAAAGAGAGAGATGGAGGAGGAATGGAGGACTATTGAGGAGGAGAAAAAGATAATGGGAGAGGAGTGGAATGCCACTGAAAATGAGAAAATAAAACTTATGAAGCAACAGAAAGCTGTTGAGAAAAAGGTAGAAAGACCCAAGAAGGACATTGCATGTCAAGACAATGAGAAAAGACCAAAGAAAATACCAAAAGAGAATTCAGCTGAAGAAAAAACAAAGCTGGATGAACACATGGGTAAAGACGACCAAATGACATCCCAGGCATTAATGGAAACAGAGATGGCATTTGAAAATAAATGGTGGGAGAAAAAAGAGAATGAGGTGGCAGAATGGCAGGCTGCAGAAAAGAAAATGACAAAGGATCAAAAAAGAGCAGAGGTGGGCACTGCCCCTGAACTGATGGAGTCGGAAAGCAAAAAGATGGAGAAAAGCATTACCGACCAGAAAAAAAGAGAGGAGAAACTTGTTAAAGAGAGACTTGATACAAAAATTGAGATGGACAGTGAAGAGGACCTGTTTAAAACTAAAAATGATACAGCTCCTCTCCTGACTTGCGATTCTCTCAAACCTTGCAAGCCTCTTCTCACTCCTCTCCCAACTTGGAAACCTCTCCCCACTTGCAAGCCTCTTCTCACTCCTGTCCCAACTTGCAAACCTCTTCCCACTTGCAAACCTCTCCCGACTTGCAAGCCTCTTCTCATTCCTCTCCCGACTTGGAAATTTCTCCCAGCTAGCAAACGTCTCCCAACTTGCAAACCTCTCCACACTTGCAAACCTCTTCCGATGTCTGCGAAGATTGAACAAGGACCAGCGCTTTGCATTCAGAACAAAGCTGATACAGATCAGCACAGATTTAACTTTTGGAAAAACAACCTGAAACAAGCCGACATCAAACCGACTGAAACAAAGGTTGTAGCCCAAAATGTTCTCATCACACCAAAGAGAACAAAAGAGGTAGATCCTCGAGATGAGTTTGAGAGAGGGCTCGATGCTCTACTGAACTCTAAAATGGAGAAAGACGGTGAGAAGGACCTGATTAAAACCAAAAGAGAGCCAGTTCCTTTCCCCACTTGCAATCCTGATGGTGAAGAGGACCTGTTTAAAACCAAAAAAGAGACAGTTCCTCTCCCGACTTGCAAACCTCTCCCAGAATGCACACAGACTGAACAAAGATCAGGACGTCGCATCCCGAAAAAAACTGGTACAGATCAGCTCATGTTTAACTTTGGTAAAAACAACCTGAAACAAGCCGACATCAAACCTACTGAAGCAAAGGTTGAAGCCCAGATGGCATTTGAAAATAAATGGTGGGGGAAAAAAGAGAATGAGGTGGCAGAATGGCAGGCTGCAGAAAAGAAAATGACAAAGGATCAAAAAACAGCAGAGGTGGGCACTGCCCCTGCACTGATGGAGTCGGAAAGCAAAAAGATGGAGAAAAGCATTACAGACCAGAAAAAGAGAGAGGAGAAGCTTGTTAGAGAGAGACTTGATACAAACTTTGAGATGGACAGTGAAGAGGACCTGTTTAAAACTAAAAAAGAGACAGCTCCTCTCCTGACTTGTGATTCTCTCAAGCCTTGCAAGCCTCTTCTCACTCCTCTCCCTACGTGCAAACCTCTCCCCGCTTGCAAACTTCTCCCAACATGCAAACCTCTTCCCACCTGCAAACCTCTCCCCACTTGCAAACCTCTTCTGACTTCTGCAAAGATTGAACAAGGACCAGCGCTTTGCATTCAGAACAAAGCTGATACAGATCAGCACAGATTTAACTTTGGGAAAAACAATCTGAAACAAGCCGACATCAAACCAACTGAAGCAAAGGTTGTAGCCCAAAATGTTCTCATCACACCAAAGAGAACAAAAGAGGTAGATCCTCGAGATGAGTTTGACAGAGGGCTCGATGCTCTACTGGACTCTGAAATGGAGAAAGACGGTGAGAAGGACCTGATTAAAACCAAAAACGAGACAGTTCCTCTCCTGACTTGCAATCCTGATGGTGACGAGGACCTGTTTAAAACCAAAAAAGAGACAGTTCCTCTCCCGACTTGCAAACCTCTCCCAGAATACACAAAGACTGAACAAAGATCTGGACGTCGCATCCTGAAAAAAGCTGGTACAGATCAGCTCATGTTTAACTTTGGGAAAAACAACCTGAAACAAGCCGACATCAAACCTACTGAAACAAAGGTTGTAGCCCAAAGTGTTCTCATCACACCAAAGAGAACAAAAGAGGTAGATCCTCGAGATGAGTTTGAGAGAGGGCTCGATGCTCTACTGAACTCTAAAATGGAGAAAGACGGTGAGAAGGACCTGATTAAAACCAAAGGAGAGCCAGTTCCTTTCCCCACTTGCAATCCTGATGGTGAAGAGGACCTGTTTAAAACCAAAAAAGAGACAGTTCCTCTCCCGACTTGCAAACCTCTCCCAGAATGCACACAGACTGAACAAAGATCAGGACGTCGCATCCCGAAAAAAACTGGTACAGATCAGCTCATGTTTAACTTTGGTAAAAACAACCTGAAACAAGCCGACATCAAACCTACTGAAGCAAAGGTTGAAGCCCAGATGGCATTTGAAAATAAATGGTGGGGGAAAAAAGAGAATGAGGTGGCAGAATGGCAGGCTGCAGAAAAGAAAATGACAAAGGATCAAAAAACAGCAGAGGTGGGCACTGCCCCTGCACTGATGGAGTCGGAAAGCAAAAAGATGGAGAAAAGCATTACAGACCAGAAAAAGAGAGAGGAGAAGCTTGTTAGAGAGAGACTTGATACAAACTTTGAGATGGACAGTGAAGAGGACCTGTTTAAAACTAAAAAAGAGACAGCTCCTCTCCTGACTTGTGATTCTCTCAAGCCTTGCAAGCCTCTTCTCACTCCTCTCCCTACATGCAAACCTCTCCCCGCTTGCAAACTTCTCCCAACATGCAAACCTCTTCCCACTTGCAAACCTCTCCCCACTTGCAAACCTCTTCTGACTTCTGCAAAGATTGAACAAGGACCAGCGCTTTGCATTCAGAACAAAGCTGATACAGATCAGCACAGATTTAACTTTGGGAAAAACAATCTGAAACAAGCCGACATCAAACCAACTGAAGCAAAGGTTGTAGCCCAAAATGTTCTCATCAAATCAAAAAGAACAAAAGAGGTAGATCCTCGAGATGACTTTGACCGAGAGCTTGATGCTCTACTGGACTCTCTTTAGACTCTAATATCATTTTCTCCCTTTTTCACCTAAATCTGCTCATTCTTAGTTCCGTTCCCACATTCACTTCTTGCTGACCAAAAAGAGTCTCCGACAGCATATCAAGATGCTGATTAGACAGCATGATTATTGCACAGGTGTGCCTTAGGCTGGCCACAATGAAAGGCCACTATAAATTGTGCAGTTTTACTGAACGGGAGGGGGGGGGGGGGGGGTTAGAGGATTAGGGTAAGTATCTGGTGTGACCACCATTTGCCTCACGCAGTGCAACACATCTCCTTCGCATAGAGTTGATCAGGTTGTTGACTGTGACCTGTGTGAAGTTGCTGGATATTGGCAGGAAGTGGAACACGCTGTCATATACGCTGATCCAGAGCATCCCAAACATGCTGGATGGGTGACATGTCCGGTGAGTATGCTGGCCATACAAGAACTGGGATGTTTTCAGCTTCCAGGAATTGTGTACAGATCCTTGCAACATGGGGCCGTGCATTATCATGCTGCAACATGAGGTGATGGTCGTGCAGTCAGGATGAACTGCAGTCAGGTGGAGACCCAGATGAGGACGACGAGCATGCAGATGAACTTCCCTGAAATGGTTTCTGACAGTTTGTGCAGAAATTATTTGGTTATGCAAACCGATTGTTGCAGCAGCAGTCTGGGTGGCTGGTCACAGACGATCTTGGAGTTGAAGATGCTGGATGTGGAGGTCCTGGGCTGGTGTGGTTACACGTAGTCTGCGGTTGTGAAGCCGGTCGGATGTACTGCCAAATTGACTGAAACGCCTTTGGAGACGGCTTATGGTAGAGAAATGAACATTCAGTTCACGGGCAACAGCTCTGGTGGACATTCCTGCAGTTAGCATGCCAAATTCACGGTCTCTCAAAACTTGCGACATCTGTGGCATTTGGCATCTCTGCACATTTTAGAGTGGCCTTTTATTGTAACCAGCCTAACACACCTGTGCAATAATCATGCTGTCTATCAAAAGACAACCTTCCACCCCATTCCTGAATAAACCTTACATTTTTCCAGACCAGTTAAAGACCCTTTTTAATCTAACACTTCTTTTGCTGATTTCATTGTACCAGTGTTATTCAATAAAATATTTTAAAAATGACTCTTGATTGATGACTGTTGATTGTGATTATTACTGAGTGTACAAACTGGTAGAAAAGTGCAGTATTTAGAGAGACTTTTATCCTAAACAATGTACTGAATTGTGACCGAATACAATACAATCGTTTAAGGATTAAAGACCTTCCTTAAGCTGTCCAAGACTCCCACCTGGTGGTACCAGAACCCTAATGCCACTGATATTACTACTGGCTGTCATGTTGCATGGCACAGGTGTTACACCCTTACTTCTAATGCAAATCCTATAAACATTAAACATAAACATTTAAACATATTTTATTCATATTGAAACAATTTCCTGAGTGTCAATTCCAAATCTGTGAATGGTAATACACACTTTTCACTGAATAAACAATTAATACATATTTTAAAACTTAGGGTCCATGGGCAGCGCAGTGCTGAGATCTGGGTTTAAATCTAAGTAGTAGGATCTATGCAGACATCAAGTCTGGGTTGGTATTCCTGCCTTGTGTCCAGTGTCTCCCAGTAAAACCAGACCATCCTTGTTACTTATTTTTTTCCTTACACCAGTGTGATTGTATTTTTAAATAGCCAGTATTTTAAATGAATGTGCAAGCGTTAAATTATATAAATATTGTACATAGCACATTAACTATTAATTACTGGAACCATTTCTTTACTACAAATCTGTTCTTGTTCAAACTACACATTTGGCACTAATACTACATAACTTATATGTATGAGATTTATTTATTAGTAAGTAATTAATTATTTATTAGTTTATTAGTAACAAACATTTTAAGTTTGGAAAAGATTAAAAGGGCAGTGATAGCTCAGTGGTTAAGGTACTGGACTAGTAAACAGAAGGTTGCCGGTTCAAGCCCCGCCACCACCAAGTTGCCACTGTTGGGTCCCTGAGCAAGACCCTTAACCCTAAATTGCTCATCGTGTAAGTCGCTTTGGATGAAGCGGTTTATGGTTTTTATATTCTTACTTTTTACAATGTAAATGTAAAAAGTAAGAATATAAAAACAAATCATGTGTGTATTGTTACCTAGCTCCTGGCTCTGGCCAGAGATATGAAGTCCAGAAAATGATAGTAGGATTATCACTTCTTGGGTCATTTCAGATTTGAATTAACTAACACATACTACAACAACTGACACTACTACTACAGACAAAAATCCTGCATTTTAAAAGTCAGAGCAAGGCCCAGTTCATGTGATTTAAATAGCAATTCTTCCAGCAGAACAATGGTTCATGTCACACCGGAGGACCAGCAGATGAAGACCCTGACATGGCCTATTGAGAATCTTTAGAATGTAATCAAAAGGAAGATTGATGGTCTTCAGCCATCAAACAATGCCTAACTGCTTGTATTATTGCAGCAATAGTGACTTAAAGTCACTCAAAAGTATTACAAAACACTGGAATATATGATTTAAAATTGGGGTTATTCCACCAAATCTTCCTACAGTATGTTAAATCATTTATGTTGTCTTTTTAAAAATATATATGAACTTGTTTTCTTTGCATTATTTAGGGACCAAAAAACTTTATTGTTATTTTAACCAGTTTTCATTTTCAGCAAATAAATGCTCTAAATGATCCATTTTTGAATCATAATTTGTGAGAAATGTCAGTAGCTTATAGAATAATACTAGAATAACTTTTTCTTGCTTCATCCCAGTCTGGGTTGTGGCAAGTACAGGTTAACTGGGAAAATATAAAACAAGGCGTGTCCATCACAGGGCTTCACCAAAATTAGCCTAGCAATCTGGACAGGACGGGAACAGCTCTGAAGACCCACCCACAGACAACACATAGGAAAATGTATATGTAATTTACCGGCACTATTAGGAAGAAGATGCTGATGGGCCTATTTATCATTTGCTTGAAACTACTAAAATCGGGTTAAGAACTGTCCAATGCATTATTAAAAAGTGGAAGGACAGTGGGGAAACATCATCTTCGAGGAAGGAATGTGGTCGAAAAAAAATCTTGAATGATCGTGATTGGCGATCACTTAAACGTTTGGTGAAATCAAATCATAGAAAAACTCATAGTAGAACTCAGGGATATGTTTAATAATGAAAGTAAGAGCATTTCCACACGCACAATGCGAAGGGAACTCAAGGGATTGGGACTAAACAGCTGTGTAGCCTTAAGAAAACCACTTGTCAGTGAGGCTAACCGGCAAAAACGGCTTCAATTTTCTAGGGAGCATAAAGATTGAACTCTGGAGCGATGGAAGAAGGTCATGTGGTCTGATGAGTCCAGATTTACCCTGTTCCAGAGTGATGGGCGCATCAGGGTAAGAAGAGAGGCGGCTGAAGTGATGCACCCATCATGCCTAGCGCCTACCATACAAGCCTGTGGGGGCAGTGCTATGATCTGGGGTTGCTGCAGTTGGTCAGGTCTAGGTTCAGCAACGTTATGTGCCCAAAGAATTAGGTCAGCTGACTACCTGAATATACTGAACCACCAGGTTATTCCATCAATGGATTTTTTCTTCCCTGATGGCACGGGCATATTCCAAGATGACAATGCCAGGATTCATCAAGATCAAATTTCACACATGGATTGGCCACCACCTGAGTCCAGACCTGAACCCCATTGAGAATCTTTGGGATGTGCTGGAGAAGACTTTGTGCAGTGGTCCAAATCTCCCATCATCAATACAAGATCTTGGGGAAAAATTAATGCAACTCTGGACAGAATAAATGTTGTAACATTGCACAAGCTTGTGGAAACGATGCCACAGCGAAACTGTGCCGTTATCAATGCTAAAGACGGTCCAACCAAATATTACAGTGTGTGACCTTTTTTTTGGCCAGGCAGTGTATAATGTACTGTGTTAACAAGAACGACCTATTAACAAGTCTTTGTAAACATCAATCTTCCACTTCATATACCAAATTGACATTAAAGCAGATGCAGTAAATGTAAAGGCAGTTGAAAATACCCTGAAATTGTACACATTTTTATTATTTAGCGTTTAATATTTCATTCACTGCTGCCTGTACCATATGAGAACATGATAGTGCTCGGTTTGTTTGGAACTATTGAAGGGCACATGAACCACGTGACTGCGTGGCGGCGAGATCAAGGAGTGTCCCAACTCTCTCTCTCTCTCTCTACGGCTCTGGGTACGGCTAAGTACACAAGGCGAGTGAGCAGGTTCACTGAAACACCGCGGACTTAGATGATTTAACTGAACCGACTTCACTGAATCTAAGTAATAAGTTGAATATTCTAATAAACAAGCAGTTAAACACACTGGTGTTCGTTATGTGGCTGATTTTATGCCCAGGCTATTATTACTATTATCAGGAGTAGTGGTACACATTAGTATGTTTGTTTGTTTATTAGGACTTTTACGTAATTTTTTACACTTTGGTTACATTCATTACACAAGGTTCATTAGTTTACAAGGTTATATCGAACACAGTCATGGACAATTTTGTATCTCCAATTCACCTCACTTGCATGTCTTTGGACTGTGGGAGAAAACCGGAGCTTCCAGAGGAAACCCACACGAACACGGGGAGAACATACAAACTCCACACAGAAAGGACCCGGACCGTCCCACCTGGGGATCAAACCCAAGACCTTCTTGCTGTGAGGCGACAGTGCTACCCACTTAGCCACTGTGCCGCCCGTATAGATTAGTAATGCACAGGGCTCTCAAGTCTCACGCATAGAGCGTGAGACACATGCATTTTAACAAGCTCACACGCTCACACGCCACACATGGTATTTCTCACTCTGAGAAATGATTAACTTTGCCGCACAGAAATAACTATATCCTATCCTACAAACGAGTCAAAGGCAGACTACACTGTAGTGATGGGTCGGTGGCGAACGATCCGGCTCTAAGAGCCGGCTCTTTAAAGTGAACGACGGGATCCGGCTTCTGATTGGGAGCCGATTCGTTTTTTTCCGAGTTTTCTTTCTGTCAAAACCGCACGTGATTGGTCAAGATACGTGGTGGCGTTTGTGTGTTTACACTGAGCAGGAGGGGAGGGGTTACACACACACACACACACACACAGCGTGCACACGAACAGGAGGAGAGAGAGAGAGCGAGAGAGAGAGAGAGAGCGAACTCAGTGCTTTACACAGCCAGACATTACACGCTGGAAAGGTGAGGAAAATGAGTTACAGGAAACATAGTAAAGTTTGGACACGAGAAGCCCCTTTTACAGAGAAGTTCAGACCGACTGAGCTGGTGGGAGACCAAGTGTTCAGTCTACCCACATCTTATACATGTGATGGCACATAGACTCTGTATCTGTCCCCTCAGAGAGAATCTTTTTTAACAGGGTAGATCATAACAGAAAGGAGAAACAGGATCAACCCATCAAAGATGAGCTCCTTGGTTTTCACTAAATACTTACAAATACTGTCACCTGGATGCTTTCACCTGGATTATCTTTTTGTTTTGCACATTATTATTTATATTTTGTTGAGTGTGAGTGATGCTTCATTGATGTTGTGTTGTTTCACTCTAGAATAGATGCTTGTTTATTTTGTTTTGTTTATTAGGATTTTAACGTCACGTTTTACACTTTGGTTACATTCATGACAGGAACATTCACCTCACTTGCATGTCTTTGGACTGTGGGAGGAAACCGAAGCACTCGGAGGAAACCCACACGGACACGGGAAAGACATGCAAACTCCACACAGAAAGGACCCGGGCTCTTCACCTGGGGATCGAACCCAGGACCTTCTTGCCGTGAGGCGACAGTGCTACCCACTAAGCTACCGTGCTGTCCCACTCTAGATGCAAATGTACAAATAATATACACAATCAGATCTTTTTGTCTAATTGAGATGGGTCTTTGTTTTTGTATTTTATAATTTATTGTTGGCACACTGTGTTCCATGTTGAGTGTATAAATAAAGCAATTTAAATAATAAACATTTGATGCAATGTTTTTTTACATTAGTAATTAATTTGACATTTAATTTGGTTATAAATTAATTTAAGCAACAAAAAATATCTAAGGAGCCACTTGGGAGCCGAAAGAGCCGGCTCTTTTTAGTGAGCTGAGCCAAAAGAACCGGCTCTCTAAAAGGAGCCGAAATTCCCATCACTACTACTCTGCGCTCATACAGCCGTCTTGAATTAGCGACGTATCGGCCAATCAGAAAATAGAATTTCTCAGCCAATCAAAAAATAGAATTTCTTGTTGCTGGGTGAGGTCTGAAATAGGTAACCTATGTTCCGAATACGTGCTGGAGCTGAATACCTATGTATTAGGAACATTGTTCAAAGGAATATAATATCTAAACCAGCTGCAGTATTCTTTTGGAATAACTTATATTATGATATAGATTGGAAAATAACATGGCTTTTACCAAATAATTTTTTATATCACAAATAAGGTAAGGGAAGTATTCTGCATAGATGTTGCCCTATCAATAAAACTATTGCAAAATTTAAAAAAGATATAATTACTGGATGTTCATTTTGTCACAAATATGAAGAATCCCTTACTCGCTTATTTTGGGATTGCTCAATTTTCTCAATTTTTTGGACCGATTCCAATAATTTTATTAATAGAAAAATTAACTATAACTTTTAATTGAAAACTGAATTTATTCCATTTGGAAGAGACTTATATTGTCAACCTTCTCTTAATATTATCCAAATATCACATTCATTGTTGTAAATTTATGAATAATAGACCAAACCAACACTTTTAAGGCATCCTTTATATCGTACATTAATTCGTTAAAATTCTGTAAAATTGTGAAGGCAAGACTTACTTTAACACTGTTAGAAAACTTCTCTATCCCTTAAGGTCATTTTAGAAAATCATTAAATGGTATTATCTATAAATTCCTGCTTAAGCTAATTTTATTGATAGTTTATTTCAATTTCTATAACCTCGAACAATTTTTAGTTAATAATTGTCTAAATTTCATTGTGTATGTTACATCTTGGCTGTGATTGATGTATTCTTTTGTAATATATTTGTTGTTCGGTAAAGTTCATAAAAAAAGAGAGAACCGTCAGGATCATCAGGTAACACCGACCCCCCCCCCCCCCAGGGTGAAGTAGCCATGGCAATTTGTTGTTGATCAACCCCTTGAACCCTTGACCCATTAATATACCCATCTGATTGGTAGGTGGGTCCACCCCCTCTCCCCCATGATCAAGATTCCACTTAGAAAAAAAGTGTCTACTTGTCACTGACAAGAGAAGTGTGACGTGCAAAGAGAATTAAGAGAGAGGGATTTATTTACAGAAGATGAGTGCACGAATGACAAGTGATATTTGGATGCATTTTCATGCAGTAAATCAATCGCAATGAAGACGTCAGTACAAGTGACTCAAGTGACTCAAGTGACTCAAGTGAACCAGATCACATTACTGAGTGACTCCGATTAACCCGAGTCCATAAAATGAACCGAATTTACCACCACTACCTTCGATCGTCTCTGTTATTGTATGCTTGCGGCAGTTGACCAATAGAAAACCAGAACCCCTCTCATGTGATAAATATTCATGAGCTCTCTGTCCGTCTTGGCCAATCAAAACGCGTCATTTCGGGTATCTAATGAATATGCAAATATTGAGGCTTACACGGTGGGTGAAGTAGGGGGCGCTAACAGGCAATGGCGGTGTTGTTTTGCTTCAGGTTGGACACTTCAAGCAGGTATAAATGTAAATAAAGACACCGCGTTTAGTTTTTATTGTTATCTGGTTTTAAATCTTTCGTCTGACCGAAGTATTGTGTTATATTATGGACGCCCAGACGACGGTTACAATCTCGGTTGCTCCTAGCAACAACATTTCTAAAAAACCGTTGCCTTTTGTTTTGAAGAAGATTATGAGCATTTTACCGCCGAATATACTGGACGACGGCGATGATGGTGAGGAAAGAAGGCTGTATTTTCATTTTTATTCTGTAATTAATGCTATAAATGAAATAGTTTGAGTGTTTATTTAAAAATAAAAACAAAAGTGGGACGAATGCGACGGTTGGCTGTAGTCTCGTGCACTAGCGCGTGTTTGATGATACTAGCTGCAAAAGTGCACGTGCATCCTAAAGTCTCTCGTGTTTTTGGCTTTATATTCTGTGTCATTACCTTTATAGCAAGTTGTTTATTATATATGCATGTTTTGTTCTGAAATAAGAATAAAAAGCATTCAGTATTTTAACACAACCCAGGTTTACAGGAGGGCAGGTTGACTAACTGCATAAAACAACATAACACCTGTATGCATGAAGCAGTTTGCTTGTTTATACCCAGTGGTAGCTCAGTGGTTAAAATACAGGACTAGCAACTGGAAGGTTACTGGATCAAGTCTTACATCTGTCAGGTTACCACTGTTGGGCCCTTGAGCAAGGCACTTAACACTCAATTAAGTCTTTTTTTTCAATTAGTCATGGCCAATTCCCTATGCTAACTGCATCTCCTATATTGCATAACTGCTACCAAGCATGAAGGGATGGCTGAAGTCTAACATGTGCGTCCTTCAAGATTTGTATGGAACATGGAACTCTCTTAAAACACCGCTTAGAGGCTTAGACTGTCCTCGTCCATACTCACAAATGCTCTAGATTAGGGGTGTCAAACTCATTTTCACCGAGGGCCACATCTGCCCTCAAAGGGCTGTTTGTAACATATCCTGCTGTGATTGCAGTCTGCATTTTAAGTCTTGGACAATTTGTTGTTTTTCTTGGAGGCTAAATTCTGTGTTTGGTGTTAAAATGGCAAATTAATACTGTATATTTACCACAGACACGGCCTCATAACACAAGAGACGTACCGGTTTTTCTTCTTGACTTTGACTTCTTGCCTTTCCCATCTTTCATTAAATGACCTTCCTTCTGCTTCAATTTTTTCTTCTTGTACATTTTGGGATTATTTGTAAGTATTTTTCAACATCACTTGTTGGAAAACCGCCTCAGTTAAACACTGATGTGGTAACACTGCCATCTAGTGGAGGGATGCGGTCACTTTGTGGGTCACAAAATCGGCATGCATTGTTGGAGATGCAGTTTATGTACTATTTTAAGACAATCGTACATCTTTTAAGCTCTTGCGGGCCACATAAAATTATGTGGCGGGCCGGATTTGGCCTGCAGGCCTTGAGTTTGACACATGTGCTCTAGATGAATGATATGAGAGGCAGGTATATCATCCCTACCACAAAGAAAACAGGGCCAATCGAAGAACGACACTTGGGTTATGCCACTGCTGACATCTCAAGCTTTCAAGTTTGAATCTCAGCTCTTCTATCAGCCAGCCGAATGCCTACGCAGACATAATTGGCTGTGTCTGAGGGAAGGAGGACCGACGGGATTCCTCGTCGCTGCTGCAGTGGTTAAAATACAGGACTAGTAACTGGAAGGCTGCTGGTTCAAGTCCCACATCTGTCAGGTTGCCACAGTTGTGCCCTTGAGTATACAGTGTCAGTTGTAAGTCGATTTGGATTAAGGTGTCTGCTAAATGCTGAAAATGTAAATGTATACCCCTGACCCCTTTGAATGTGGAATTTTTCGGCCTCAGACAAGATACACTGTGGAGTTTTAGGGTGTACTCGCATGGGCTGGGTGAAATAGCCAAAGTATTCTATTATAGAATATGTTAATCATGTTGACTGTATATTTTAATGATCTGTTTTTCTCCTTAGCACCTTTTAATTGCAAGCTTTGTGTATATGTAAAGGTTTTTTTTGTAATTATTATTATTATTATTTTTAAATTTCAACTGCAGCAGGTTGATGAAATAAATTGCATAGCCAATCATTTGTTTAGGCACCCAGAAAGCTGGCGGGGCATCTGAGATTTGAACCCGGGTCTTAGCAGGGTGGGCTAGTGTAATAGACCGCTGCACCACCCATTCACCTGCTACTAGAAGTCCAGTGATAATGATAAAAAATCTGCCCAGTGGATTTTATGTAATCAGCAGTTTGTCATAGGACCATTTACAGCAGTGTGCTATTGATCCAAATATGTATGGTTAATTACCCCCCAAAAAACTGCCAGTCAACTGTACTCACAAATTCAGTCTGTCCTTCAAAAAGTAAGATTAGAACTTTGTAACTACTGAGATAGTAGATGGGAATAAGTGGGATGGGGAGCGAGCTAGGCATTTCCTTTTCATCAACTGCTTTATTGGTGTCATGGTCATGGAGAGTTTGATTCAGTTGGGAAACACTGGGTGCAGGCAGAAATACCCCTTTAGCCTTTTCCTGCTCCTTTTCTCAGAAATAGCCTATCATGGCTGTATGTAGACACCCCCCAGTAAAAAGGGGCTAGTGGAATTTAGCACTGTATCATCTGAGTGATGATACACTGACCCCCCACCTTTTCAATCTCTGCAGCAATGCTGACAGCACTCCTGCACCTATCTTTCAAAGACAGCAGTTGGATGTGATGCTGAGCACGTGCACTCAGCTTCTTTGGACGACCAACGCGAGGTCTGTTCTGAGTGGACCCTGCTCTTTTAAAACGCTGGATGATCTTGGCCACTGTGCTGCAGCTCAGTTTCAGGGTGTTGGCAATCTTCTTGTAGCCTTGGCCATCTTCATGTAGCGCAACAATTCGTCTTTTAAGATCCTCAGAGAGTTCTTTGCCATGAGGTGCCATGATGGAACTTTCAGTGACCAGTATGAGAGAGTGTGAGAGCTGTACTACTAAATTGAACACACCTGCTCCCTATGCACACCTGAGACCTAGTAACACTAACAAATCACATGACATTTTGGAAGGAAAATGACAAGCAGTGCTCAATTTGGACATTTAGGGGTGTAGTCTCTTAGGGGTGTACTCACTTTTGTTGCCGGTGGTTTAGACATTAATGGCTGTATATTGAGTTATTTTGAGGGAAGAATAAATTTACACTGTTATATAAGCTGCACACAGACTACTTTTCATTGTGTCAAAGTGTCATTTTGTCAGTGTTGTCCCATGAAAAGATATACTTAAATATCTGCAGAAATGTGAGGGGTGTACTCACTTTTGTGATACACTGTATGTGTACACTCCTGGCCGGTCGATAGCACAGTTATCGAACCAAGATCTCAGCGGTGATGGGCTGCTGTAATAGATCGCTGCATCACCTGAAGGCTTGAAGGCTAGTCTGGCTCTTTAATACAATTTATGTTAAGGCCTGCACTATGAATAACATACACTATATAGCCAAAGCTGTTTGAACACCTGACCATGACCATGAGTTAGACACTGGATTCATTCCAAAGGTGTCAAGGTGGTTGAGTGTTTCTGTGTTTGACGTTCTCCTTCATTCCTGCCCACAGAGAAGAAGTTAAGCTCTATTGGAGAGGGGCAGTCTTGTGAAGATGAAGGCGGTGGAGGGGGATCTGGAGTGTCAGCCTCCCTCACCCCTGCAATTTGGGACAAGACCATTCCATACGACGGTGAGAACTTTCACCTAGAGTACATGGACCTGGATGAGTTCCTCCTGGAGAACCAGATCCCTTCTGCTCTCGAGGAGGAGCTGCACAAAGGCCTGGAGCAGGAGACTCAAAGCTCCTCCACATCCCCAGATTCCTCGGCTGCCGTCTCACTTTCAATCGAGAAAACAGAGAGAGCTAACAAAACGGGAAATGTGAAGAAAGAAGATGTGGGTTATGAGAAGGACTCTGCTGAGCTGCAGACGATAGAGAGTGCTGCAGGTGAGTGGGATTTTAAAAAGCATTTGCGTGGTCAGGCACTGGTGCTGGATTAGAAGGTCAATTAATCCTAAAGGTGTTTGCATCCAGTTCATCAAGCCATGTTTTATGGGCAGCATAGACATGACAGATGAGGAAAGACCTTCCCCTAACTGTTACCACAAAGTCGAATTTAGAAGAAGATGTAATAATAGTTGATTGGTCAATAAAATATCCACTAGGAGGGGGGTATTGGCGTCCTTTCCAGGGTGTGTTGCAGCATTACGCCCAGTGATACTGGGGAAACAGGACCCACTGTGACCCTAAATATGTTGACTATATTAAACATGCATCAATAGTTTAATGAGTACTGCGCTAAAATAGCATGTTGGTTAATGTCCCAGATTCGAGATCAGAAGGTTGGTGGTTCAAACCTACCTCTGCGGTCACAATTGTAAGTTGCTTTCAACTGACCCTTGGGTGAGTCGCAAGCATTAAAAATGAGTTGCAGAAAAAATAATTAAAAAGAGAACGAATATTAAAAGGCTTTACGTTACATCTTGTGAACCACAGTGGGACCAGATTGTCACCATTTTTTATTAATTAAGTATATTTGGTTTTGTTTTTTGTATTGATGCATTGTTTGTGGTGCCTGGGTCATGGTAAAAATCATGGACAATATGTGTCACCTAAAAAAAGTTTGAAAAACCCTGACCTAAATAATGTACATATAACTTATCAAACACATCAGTGATGTTTTCTTGCTTTTAGTCATGTTATTGGCGGCCAGGTGGTTACTCTTGCTTAGAGAGAATACAGTACCTGATGTGCCATCATCCATTTCTCTAAAAGTGAGGCTGTGACAAAGTTCTCCACCAGATCATGCGAGCCAATGCACCACAGTAACTGTAAACAACAGCATTAGCAACAACAGGACAGTTTTCTGTTTGTCCATGTGTGAAACTTGGTGGTGTTTACTTGTCTGTGGCCCTGTTGAAAGACACCAGTTTCCTGCCCCACCCATACAGCCTGCTTCGGTTCACTTGGTCCCTGACAAATCAGCTAATAAAACACTAAAAAAAAGGCGGGAGGTGTCACTTGAAGCTTAGTCTGGCTCTCTATACATAAGACAGCTGTGTGGGGCAACCCAACACTGGCTATGGTTACAAGTAGAGATGGGACGATCGATCGGCTATGAATCGGTATCGGCCGATTTTTAATCAAAATATGCGATCGGCGATATTTCCTAAGAGTAGCCGATCCGATCGTGTGATATATAAAGATCATGTTAAGTTAACAGCTCAGTGGATTGATCCAGACTTTGAGCTACGAAGCACCAACCATCACATCACCATTCATCAACCATCGTACAGAAACCATCGTGAAAGCTCTTCATGACCTAAAATAACATCATTAACGTTGTGCATCATACATACAATGTAATTTTGCTGATTGTAATATTTACTTTAAAAAGATAATTCAACCCGGTCACATCTGAGTGGATTCTATCAGCACGTTATATAAACTCCTGGTTCACTTTGGTAAATCGTAAGCGGTTCTTACTTGTGATGTAGATGAGAACAGAAAACGTTACAGAGCCAATCAGAGGCAAAAGTTTATTCATTAGCAAATTCGTAAGTTCAGGATCATCTGCTGAACTTTTAGCTCCTTAGACGGAACGAGTCTGACTCGGTTACAGATCTGTGGTAATAGCAGTTTAATTAAGCTTTTTAATGTAAGAGAGTCACACGGGCGGCACGGTGGCTTAGTGAGTAGCACTGTCGCCTCACAACAAGAAGGTCCTGGGTTCAATCCCCAGGTGGGGCGGTCCGGGTCCTTTCTGTGCGGAGTTTGCATGTTCTCCCCGTGTCCGCGTGGGTTTCCTCCGGGTACTCCGGTTTCCTCCCACAGTCCAAAAACATGCCACCAGGTTAATTGGAAACACTGAATTGTCCTATAGATACCTAGCCGCTAGATGCACTAGTGCACTGTAGTGCCGGTCCCAAGCCCGGATAAATTAGGGAGGGTTGTGTCAGGAAGGGCATCCGGCGTAAAAACTGTGCCAAATCAATGAGCGATCATGAGGATGACTCGCTGTGGCGACCCCTGAAAAAGGGAAAAGCCGAAAGAAGAAGAAGAAGAATGTAAGAGTCACACAAAATGTTCTGTAGTAGCTGGTGTTTATTTAAAACCACGACATTTAATTAATAACAGTAAACACGGAGAGATAACTGAGAAGAGAAACTTACGCTTCACATAAAAACGAATCAACTCATGAATCAATGAATCACTTATAGCGATACTGTGAACAAAGCGTCTCTTCTAAAGGCACACACACACACACACACGCGTGCGTGCTGCTCCGGTTTATCTTCACTGTGAGGCTCTTTTTAAGTTTATTTATTTTATTTACCATTTACCATTTTATTTACCCTATCGTAATCGGCTATCGGCCGATGTCCCTGAAAGGAGATCGGAATCAGTGCCAAAAACCCCGATCGGTACATCTCTAGTTACAAGATTTTCTCCAATCCTATTGAATTTATTTTAATTATAGATTAAGACAGGTGTTTATTCTGCTCAAAAATCTGATCTCTGTTTACATGCACGCTACAAGTAAAAGGATCCATAATGACGAGCATGTGTAGAGTACCACAAGATACCATGACAACAAGCATCACTCGGAGTCCAATCAGAGACTAAGGAGCAACAGTATGATACCTGAGCTTTCAGTTGGTGTGTCTTTTGTTTAATTGCTTTAAAATAATGGCAGACTCAGGAAAATGTACTTCACGTTTACTTATTAATGAAGGGACAAGAGTAGAGTAGAGAGTATCTGTTTTTAATTTGCTCTTTAGATTGTGAGCCCACTCTTCTTCAGTTGCTCAAATAAAGAACTTTGTCTCCTCTGCAGAAGTTTTGTGTCTGCCATGCTGAATTTTGTAAACTTCTGCTATGATTAGAGATGGGACGATCGATCGGCTACGAATTGGTATTGGCCGATTTTTAATCAAAATATGCTATCGGCGATATTTCCTAAAAGTAGCCGATTCGATCGTGTGATATATAAAAGATCACGTTAAGTTAACAGTTCAGTGGATTGATCCAGACTTTGAGCTACGAAGCACCAACCATCACATCACCATTCATCAACCATCGTACAGAAACCATGGTGAAAGCTCTTACGATGTAATTTTGCTGATTGTAATATTTACTTTAAAAAGATAATTCAGCCCGGTCACATCTGAGTCGATTCTATCAGCACGTTTTATAAACTCCTGGTTCACTTTAGTAAATCGGAAGCGGTTCTTACTTGTGATGTAGATGAGAACAGAAAACGTTACAGAGCCAATCAGAGGCAAAAGTTTATTCATTTAATGTAAGAGAGTCACACAAAATGTTCTGTAGTAGCTGGTGTTTATTTAAAACCACGACATTTAATTAATAACAGTAAACACGGAGAGATAACTGAGAAGAGAAACTTACGCTTCACATAAAAACGAATCAACTCATGAATCAATGAATCACTTATAGCGATACTGTGAACAAAGCGTCTCTGTAACTGCGTCTCTTTTAAAGACACACACACACACACACACACACACACACACACGCGCGTGCTGCTCCGGTTTATCTTTACTGTGAGGCTCTTTTTAAGTTTATTTACTGCTAACCCCCTCTATTCCAATTGAGTTGTTAGTCCGACTATTAGGCTGCATCTAAATGTGGCTACTAGCAGGTAATAAGAAACGGCCACAGATAGGACACGTGTCAGAGTGGGCATGTGGTGATCCGGCTTTCCTTGATTAGACGAGGGGTTTCGCAAACCAGTCAAGTCATATTCATTTGTATAGGGCTTTTTACAATGGACATTGTATCAAAGCAACTTCAGAGAATACAGGACCGACAGACCAGAAACACCTGTTGAGCAAGCCAGGGGACAGTGCCAAGGAAAAACTTCCTTAAATTACAGGATGAAATTTCGAGAGGAACCAGACTAAAGAGGGACTTCTATTCTTCTTGGGTGGAAGTGGCAGCAGATTCAAAATTTTGAATTGGAAATGACTAGATTGGGAGTTAAATGGGGGGGGATTCTGATAAAGATAACACTTTACTACTGAAGTATTCCCTTTTTGTTAGTTTTATTGCACACGGTAGATTTGCCAAGGTTATCCTGAGGATCATGATTTGAGAGGCACTGCTGTGTTTACTTATGTTTACTTCGCCAAAACCTTAAATCTGACCTGAGTTTTGGCCCGGAGACACTATTGTAAAAATCTGTACATGATTTTCCCCACTTGGCTGAATAATTCAGAAGTGTTAGAAAAGTTTTACAAACTCCCACTCAAAATTGGCTCACAGGTTGATGTCAACGAGTTGTTGACTCATTATGGTAATGACAGGTATCTTGCAGAAAAGAAACACCCACATGTACAGAAATATGAGCTCAAACTTCTATAGTTCTATAGTATAGAGCAGGGGTTTTCAACCTTTTTAGGCATGCGCCCCCCCTCGCACCACGCCCCCCTCACCTTGGTGGAACTGCACTCGGTCGCGTGTATCAAGCGCTGCTTCCGCCACGCCCCCCCTCCCCTGGATAAGGCACGGCTCGAGCACGGATGCCAAGCACGGCTTTCGCCACGCACCCCTCACCTTAGTGGACCACGGCTCAATCACGGATGCCTGCCGCGTCCTCCGCCAGTCTCGTGTGCCACCGGTTCATAATAATAATCTCGTAGTGCCACGCCCCCCCCCCCAGGTAAACAAACACAATTGCAGGTAACAAGAGGATGTTTGAGACAGGGCAAGATGGAAGTTTGCCTGTTATTTTTTTGTAGGTGGCTAGCACCTGCTAATATGAATTTCTGCAGTAGATTAATTAGCATTTTTTATTTTTAAGTGTTTATTCATCTGGCCAAAAAAGCACAGGTGTGTTCAGACTTATTTTGGGTGACAAGGCCTGATTCACAATCTGCATTTCAATTCAGATGCAAGTTTGAAGCATATTATCTATAAAATTGATTTTATACACCTGCCAGCAATTAATGTGACTCAAACGTCTAAACCTAATAATTAGTCCGGATGACCTCATATTTTTGGCCATAAAATGTACAAGTTTTGTGTTCTCCTTTTAGAGCCCAAAGCTCGCTTGGCTCGAGCAACCCCATCCCCAATGAACCCAGAAGACATTGAGGTGAATATTAACTTTCAGCCGGACCAGAATGACCTGGTCCTGTCCAGCATTCCAGGAGGAAAATTGTTCAACCCACGCAAACACCGCTTCTCAGAGGAGGAGCTCAAACCACAGCCCATAATCAAGAAGGCCAAGAAGGTGTTTATTTCCGAGGATGCCAAGGTCAGACTCTGCGTGTTTCCTAGTCTTGATTATTGACATGAGTGTTCTGATAAATTATTTATGTACTTGCCAGTCAGTACCGACCTGCAGTCAGTAGAATAAGGTCGCTAGCAGCTATGTGAGTGTTTTTGGGCAGCGGTAGCTTAGTGGTTAAGATGCTGGACTAGTAATCATAGGGTTGCCGGTTCAAGCCTCACAGCCACCACTGTTGGGCTCCTGAGCAAGGTCCTTAACCCTCAATTGCTCAAACTGTATTCAGTCATAATTGTAAGTCGCTTTGGATAATAGCATCTGCTAAATGCTGGAAATGTAAATGTCTATGTTTGGTTAGGAGGGAAGTGGAAACAGCCTAGCCATTGGAAGGTGCACATGTCAGAGCACTCTCAGTGCCCGGATAAAATACGGAGGGTTGCATCAGGAAGGGCATCCGGCTTTAAAGCTGTGCCTAGTGTGGTATGAGGACCAGATCTGCTGTGGCGACCCTATATCCAGGAGCAGAAACAAAACAAAACACATGACACATTCCTTCAGTAAAAGTACAATAAACAGCAAGAAGGTCCTGGGTTCGATTCCCAGGTGGAGCGGTCCGGGTCCTTTCTGTGTGTAGTTTGATACTACAGTAGATACAAAATAAAATTGTCCATGACTGTGTTTGTCATTAAAACTTGAACTGATGAATCTTGTGTAGCCAGTAATTACCTGTCCTGTCATGAATGTAACCAAAAATACATCTGTGTTTTAGCCAGTCAGACAACAGACTTACCTCAGGTGTTTGGATCTTTAAAAAATTTAGTTTGTCTCATTATACACTGCCTGGCCAAAAAAAAGGTCACCACCTGGATTTAACTAAGCAAATAGGTTAGAGCCTCCCATTGGATGATTACTGCATGGGTGATTATGTTTCAGCTGGCAACAAGTTATTTAACCCTAACTGATGCAGTGAGTAGCTTCTCATTTGTTAAACAACCACATCGAAAGACACATCCTGTGGTCGTGGAAAAGATGTTAATCTGATTCAGAAGGGTCAAATTATTGGCATGCATCAAGCAGAGAAAACATCTAAGGAGAAGCTGAAACTACTAAAATCAGGTTAAGAACTGTCCAACGCATTATTAAAAAGTGGAAGGACAGTGGGGGGGGGAAACATCATCTTCGAGGAAGGAATGTGGTCGGAAAAAAATCTTGAATGATCGTGATCGGCAATCACTTAAACGTTTGGTGAAATCAAATGGTAGAAAAACTCCAGTAGAACTCAGGGAAATGTTTAATAGTGAAAGTAAGAGCAGTTCCACACGCACAATGTGAAGGAAACTCAAGGGATTGGGACTAAACAGCTGTGTAGCCTTAAGAAAACCACTTGTCAGTGAGGCTAACCGGCAAAAACGGCTTCAATTTGCTAGGGAGCATAAAGATTGGACTCTGGAGCAATGGAAGAAGGTCATGTGGTCTGATGAGTCCAGATTTACCCTGTTCCAGAGTACAAGCCTGTGGGGGCAGTGCTATGATCTGGGGTTGCTGCAGTTGGTCAGGTCTAGGTTCAGCAATGTTATGTGCCCAAAGAATGAGGTCAGCTGACTACCTGAATATACTGAACCACCAGGTTATTCCATCAATGGATTTTTTCTTCCCTGACGGCACGGGCATATTCCATGATGACAATGCCAGGATTCATCGGGCTCAAATTGTGAAAGAGTGGTTCAGGGAGAATGAGACATCAATTTCACACATGGATTGGCCACCACAGAGTCCAGACCTGAACCCCATTGAGAATCTTTGGGATGTGCTGGAGAAGACTTTGCGCAGTGGTCCAAATCTCCCATCATCAATACAAGATCTTGGGGGAAAATTAATGCAGCTCTGGACAGAAATAAATGTTGTGACATTGCAGAAGCTTGTGGAAACGATGCCACAGTGAATGTGTGCCGTAATCAAAGCTAAAGGCGGTCCAACCAAATATTAGTGTGTGACCTTTTTTTTTTGGCCAGGCAGTGTATTAGCATTCAGGTTGTGACACAGCAAAGCCTCCTCACATCACACTGCCACCACACTTTATTGCTCTTTTTTTCTTTATTGCTTCTTAACAGACATAATGTGACCCACGTTGTCCAAAAGGGTTCCAATTCACATTTGTCAGTTTTAAGAACATTATACCCAAATGGGAGATTGTCCAGACACTTTTTTGGTTGTTGTCAGGTGAGCAAAAATGTGTCTTCTGATTAGATTCATTATCTTTTTTGCAGCCCACCCATTATCTCTTTGTTTTGTAAAGGTGAACATGCTGATTTTAGCTGAAGCTGGTAGAGAAATAGTAAACATTTCTGCTTGGCTCTTGGATCCTGATATAGATAGTAAGGTGCAGGATTTGTAAGATTTCTTGGGTGTTGCAGATCATTGAAGTTAGAAACGGTCTTATTGCTCTCTCTTTAACCCACTGACCTCAACCCCTTTTCCTCTGCTTTTTTATGCTGGTAGGACGATAAGTACTGGTCGAGGAGGAAGAAGAACAACCTGGCGGCGAAGCGCTCCCGGGATGCTCGGCGTCTAAAGGAAAACCAGATCGCCGTACGCGCCAATTTCCTGGAACGGGAAAACGCGGCCCTGCGACAGGAAGTGGCCAAACTCAGAAAGAACTGCAGTCGCTGCAAGAAGATCATGGCTCTGTACGAAGCCAAGTACGGCCCTCTGTAAGGGACAAACTTCACAAAATGCACAACATACTGAGATAAGCAAACACAAACACACAACCAACTGTTCATACCAGATAGGATTGTGGACTTGTGATGAGCGACTCGGACACAAACTTTCTTATGAGGTCAAATGTTTAAAAACACACACATAGCTCGTCCAGCAGTGGAGTTTCAGACACTGCTGTGTAGCCTGACCTGGATCTTAAAATAAGGGAACTTATCTACCCTTCCTGCCGTGAATATAACCATGGCGTAAACACGGCGTAAAATAACTAAATGAATGAATAAATAAATAAAATAAGGGAACTGGAACACATCAATAACAGAATAACCGACTGTGGAAAACCACACACTGAACCAAAGCATTAAGGCCTCCTAATGTAAATCACCATTTACCTTTGACCTCTAAGTCCTGGAGCCTAATTGTACATACATTTACAGAAGAGCTTCCACAGTAAACATTTGCTTATTCTAGTTCAAGTAGACAACAGTCCAAGAACACACATCTGCTGAAACCCTGTTAGAACATTTTTTGGTTTGTTTTTAATAAGAGTGTTAGTAAGTACATGTTAGTTTTCATATTAAGTGCTTAGTAAAGAGGTGGGTTTTAAATCAGAACGGACTTGAGAATGAAGAAAACATCTTGGGGAGTTTAAGTACTAATATTTAGTGGCATAACAATTGTTTCCGAGATCTGTGTTGCATGGAGTCGACCAACTTCTGGCACCTCTGAACAGGTATTCCAGTCCAGGATGATTAGACGACATTCCACAGTTCTTCTACATTTTTGGGTTTGCCTCAAAAGAACGCGTTTCAGATATCAGCCCACAAGTTCTCTCTGGGATTGAAGTCAGGGGATTGTGCTGGTCACTCTATTACCTCAATCTTGTTTGTCTGTAACCAAGATGTTTTGGGTCATTGTCATGTTGAAACACCCATTTTAAGGACATTTCTTCTTCGACATAGGGCAACATGATCTCCTCAAGTATTCTGATATATTTAAACTGATCCATGATCCCTCGTATGTGATAAATAGGCGTAACACCATGGTATGAAAAACATCCCCATATCATCATTTTGTACCACCATGCTTTACTACCTTCACAGTGAACTGTGGCTTGAATTCAGTGCTCAGGGGTCGTCTGACATACTGTCTACGGCCACTATACCCAAAAAGAACAATTTTGCTTTCACCAGTCCACAAAATGTTGAGCCGTTTCTCTTTGGACCAGTCAATGTGTTCTTTGACAAATGTTAACCCATTCAGGACACGTCTTTTTCTTAACAACGGGACTTTGCAGGAGTTCTTGCTGGTAAATCGGCTTCACTTAATCGTCTTCTGTACTTACTGGGAACTTCAGATGTTCCTTGATCTTTCTGGAGGTGATCATTGGCTGAGTATTTGCCATTTTGGCTTTTCTTTGATCCATTCGAACAGTAGTTCCACGCTTCCTTCTGCATCTTTCAGGTTTTGGTCGTCACTTCAAAGCATCCGAGATCATTTTAGCTGAGCAGCCGATAATTTGCTGCACTTCTCTGTGTGTTTTCCTCTACAATCAACTTTTTAATCAAAGTATGCTGTTCATCAGAACAATGTCTGGAACAACCCATTTTACGCAATATTTCAGAAGGAAATGTGCTTTGACCAACCTGTGCCACATTTGCCCCCCTCCTACCTTAAATAAGGGCAAAAATGTACACCCGTTCTTCTGCAGAATGAATGACTTCACCAACTGAACTCCTCACTGCTATTATTTTGAACAACCCCCTTTCAATTAATGCTTCGATTACTCAGAATGAGCGGCATACATGTTCTAATTGTTGGGTTTGTTTTGTTTTCATTACTCTGCTACACTTTCAAGTACATTTTTTGCTATGTAGAAATATCATTTCTACTAAAAACAGTGATTTATCAGGTTAATGGTGTTGGACTGCTATTTTTTTTAACACCACTGTACATCGAACAAGCATACATAAGACAACATTATGTTAAAAAAGTAAAAACCAAATAAAAGTACAGAGTAAGAGAGAAAATAAAAACAGACTAAACAAAAAGGTATGTTTTTAGGAGTGATTTAAAAACAGCGGCCAAAGGTGCTTGTCGAATATTAGGAGGTAGAGTGTTCCATAGCCTCGGAGCATAAACTGCAAATGCACAATCACCTTTTAGCTTCAAACGAGCCCTAGGAACAGTCAACAAGTTCTGAGTGGCTGATCTTAAAGAACGCTGTGTGGTTGCGGGAGAAAGCATACCACTGAGATAAGCCGGGGCTTGACCATTAAGCGCTTTAAAAAACAAATAAAAGCACTTTAATTTGAATCCTGTGCTGAACAGGCAAGGCAGCCAGTGTAGTGAGGCAAGGACTGGTGTAATATGGTTTCTTTTCTTGGTATTAGTCAGTAACCTTGCTGCTGCATTCTGGACTACCTGTAAGCGCCGCAACAGAGACTGATTAATCCCAATATACAGAGAATTACAGTAGTCAATTCTTGCAGAAATGAATGCATGAATAACTTTTTCCAGGTCAGAATAGCAGAGAAAAGGCTTAATCTGTGCAATATTTCTAAAGGTTGGGGATTGCTGTGTTAGACCACTGCATCACCTATGTGCCCAGAAATGCTTTTATTAAAAAAAGTAAAATATCACATCTGGCAACAAATATTTTGGTGGAAAAAGAAAAAAAACAAAGTAACTTCAGACCATTTGTCTCAAAAATGACTGGAAACTGTTGCGTACACTATCCAGTGTTGATGTTGACCACAAACAAATGTAAACGCTCACAAAAGACTCCATTGTAGAGCATTAAAGAAAGAAAAAACATGTATTCCAGTCCAGGATGATTAGATTACATTCCACAGTTCTTCTGCAATTTTGGGTTTGCCTCAAAAAAACACGTTTCAGATATCAGCCCACAAGTTCTCTATGGGATTGAAGTCAGGGGATTGTGCTGGTCACTCTATTACCTCAGTCTTGTTTGTCTGTAACCAAGATGTTTTGGGTCATTGTCATGTTGAAACACCCATTTTAAGGACATTTCTTCTTCGACATAGGGCGACATGATCTCCTCAAGTATTCTGATATATTTAAACTGATCCATGATCCCTCGTATGTGATAAATAGACTTCCGCTTCCAAACGAGCTGGGATATGCGAAGAAAGAATTTCATTGTAATGTACATGTGTATATGTATATATGACAAATAAGAAGTTCTTCTGCCTGGATGGTGGTAGCCTAGTTGATAGAGCTTAGGGCTATCAATTGAAGGGTTGAGAGTTCGAATCCCAGTCGCTACAAGTCACTGCAAAACCAAGTATGGTAGCATGCAGCAATCACAAATGAGATTCTGAGAGGACTGACTGTGTCTTCTGCAAAAAAACACCTTTAACTGCTGAACTCCAGATCTAGCAGAGCAGGGCGAGGACTGTTATTCTTATTGAAATTTGAGGGCTTACACGTTTACCCATCAGGGATGCGCATGTCTTTCAGTTTGTATCGACTATCTGTAGCATGTGTGTTGTGATCACAGCCAAGAAATTCAAACACCGTTATAATGGAAGCCTGTAACATGCCAAGATGAGGTTTGCTGTAATTTGTTCGCACATTAAAGATGAAAGATGAGGTTGACAGTAAAGATAAGTATTTTTTTAAGGCGAAACAGTAGACTCAGGTTCTGGAAGGCCAAAGTGGTTTTTTGAAATAGCCATTTCCATTTTAGCTGGCGTTTTCTTCCAAACCAGCTTACATAAAACACAGAGCCATGTGTGTCACCTGTTCACTTGCACACATGGGTAAAGCATATACACATAATCTACCATTATAATCTCTCACTTCTACTTTTTTCATCTACTTTATGTTCCAATCTAGTCGTTCTCAATTCCCGATTGTGAATCCAATGCCGCATGCACAAACCCTGGTTTGATTAAGAAGAGCTGGATCACCACACCACCAGACACGTGTCCAATTTGCGACCTCTTGTTATCGCCTACTGGTGCTGGGTTGCCACACATAGTCGTATCGCATACATAGAGCCACACTATGCTCCATGTGGGCTTGTGCAGGTGCCTGGACCAGTCACAGAGATTGCATATCGCAGCACTTGGAGATGCTGTCTGATCTACCTTCCCACAAACAAGGCCAGGTCAGTGTCTCTGCTGTGATTTGAACTCGTGAGTCTGCAGTGGTGTGCTAGTGTGTTAGACCGCTGCACCATCCAAGCACCATGAAATACATTTTTTTCCTTCCAATTTAGCGTAGCCAATCCGCTGCTGGGGACCCTGATGTCATCCAAGAAGGGTGTATATATTCACCCGACACACTCCCACGGATGTGTGCGCAGTCCTACCGAACCTTTCTCATTCTCCTGCACTTCAGTGGATTTGCACATGAGGTCAGCTTTGTGTGCGGAGAGCCACGCCCCGATCTCCACTGCACTCCTTTACTTTCTGTACAGGCGCCCTGGGCAACCAAGGTCCTTACACAGCGTTTATAACCCCACCCCTTATTTCGGCTTTTCCCATTTAGCAGACTGGAGGCCAATCTTTTTCTGCTGCAGGCATCAGTCAATTATGCCTGCTAGAGGGCGCCCAGACGACCGGTAGCAGAGCCGAGATTCGAACCCGGAAGCTCAGAATCTCAGCGTTGGTCAGAAATACATTTTTTTAAATCAAATCACAGTGTAGTTGTGAGAAGTCAAACAGTAGATGTTTATTAATTCTCATACAGACTGAAACAGACAAATGCAACATCATGCTTACACTAGTCACTCCTTACTTAAAATACCACTTTAGTTGCAACATGAAAGAACAGATCTTGGCTTTTCATGCTCTGATTGTAAGTTTTCGGTGTTTTCCAGAAAGATTTTGATGTCAGTATTTAAAACTCAGATTCCATATGCAGTATTTAAATATGCTTGAGCATTAACAAGCTTATCTTACACCAGCACAGGCAGAGTAACTATGAACAACAACTAAAGCATAAAATATCATTTCACGTATTATTTAACATTTTCAGATTCATTTTGTTTTCCTCAATAATCTGAACATTTCCAACACTGCACTTGGGACTCAGCACCCTATTCCCAATTTTGTCTATCCACTGCATGTTCACTTTTATGGTTCAAAATGATATTTAGAGCCTATATAGTGACCCTACCAAGGCAGCTACATTTAAGCCACAGGGGGAAAAAAAGGTAAATAAAAAGGTAAATCTTTACATTTCCCCATTACAAAAATACTCCTGAAGTCAAATTAAATGTGTTTCATCTGGTGTGAATTTTAGGTGACGCAACAACTCCAGGTTTTATTATTATTTAATGAGTTGAATGGAGTGTGACTTCTGAACACTGCAGTTCTGTGGGTCTGAAGGACAGGTCGCTGGTCCTTAATTTAAGGACAAAAGAAAAATTAAATGGGCTTTAGAAGATTTCCAGGGGTTCTTATGAGGGGACTTTGTAAATACTTAAGAGTTGTGTAAATTGTTTTCTTTTCCCGAATTCAGTGAAACCACTGTCGTTGCTGTTGTAACAAAAATGACTTCTTTTTTTTACCACTGTAAATAGTTTTGTCCTACTGTACAGCATCCTGCCATTAATGTGCTCACCAATATATTTCTCACAATGCTTATACTATTTATATATATTTGTAAGAGTTGTTTTAATGAAGAGTATAAACTGGAATTGTGCAGGGATTTCTTGAAGTAAACTGGGAATTCTAGACTGGTTTGATTGTAAACCAGGGCATCCAGTTAATAATCATTTACCACTAGTCAGTACTAATGGTGTGGGTGTGGTATGGATACAGAGATTGCTGAGCTCGGGTTAACAGCTGAGACAGAATGAGGCAGTGGTAGCTTATTGGTTAAGGTACTGGACTAGTGATCATCAGGTCACTGGTTCGTTGCCACTGTTGGGCTCCTGAACAAGGCCTTTAATTTGAAATTGCTGGCCTTGTACTCAGTCACAATGGTAATTCACTTATAAATATGGATAGAAGCATAGGTACTCATAACCGTACTCCGCTGAGCAGTGATGTACCAGGTTTAGTTTGTGTAACAGGTTGCTCTTTTCAACCTGCCCAAAGTTTAAGTAGCTTAGCTGAGACCATCCGCAGCAGGTCTGCAGCCACTTTAAGCTCTGTGGTGGTGGTGGTGGTGGTGATTCAGAAGCTTAGTTTGTGGACAATGTTGTCTGTGTACTAGCCATTTTAAAGCCTTAACCTCACTCATGGTTCTTTGCATGATGGGATAAAAAGCTTAGCTATTCGCGAGAACCTGGGAGGAGGGCTGTGACTTCTACAAAGTGGTTGAACCACTGGTTAGCTTCTGGTAAGCTTCTGTTTCAGGCAAAAAACACAAGGCAGACACAGGAACTGCTGAAAAGATTACATCTCACAGATGGCTTAGGAACACCTGGGGATCCCCCAGGGGAAGCTGGAATCTGTGGTTTAGGATAGAATATTTTGGGCTAATTTGATTAGTCTGCTGATGCTGAAGATAAGATGTGTACAGAAGCTGGAATTTTACTAATACTTGCTGGCCTGTGTAGTGCACTATAAATTAGTGTGAGATTTATACTTACTGTTCGGCTGCATTACACAAAAACGTAGGTTTTGTGGACATATAGTGGACATATAGTGCACTGTACTCTCTTTCATTTGGGATTTAGTTTTCTATTTCCTGTACAAGCCAATCTTAATGTTCCCAGTTGGGAGTCAAAGGGGATTTAGCTGCCTGTTTTATATATACAGATGGGTAATTAATTAAAGGAGAAACATTGAGTAGCTTTATAGCGTTTTTACACTTTTTTTGTGTAAAACGATAGTGTTATGTTTCTTCTCTACTGCCTCTGATTAAGGAGAACGAACTGACACACGCCCCCTCCGACACGTGAGCAGTACCCGACTGCATTTTTTCACCTGCACGAGGCGAATTCTCATGCCAATCAGCCTTGTGCACAGAGAGCCACACCCTGATCAGCATTATTCCTTTACTCTGTGCAGACACCATCAGTCAGCCAGCAATGGTCGTAATTGCATCAGTTATGAAGTCGCTATCCGGCTCCCTTACCTGGACGAACAACAGCCAAACGTTGTTCATATAGCCGCCCAGCCAGATGGCAGAGCTGAGATTCGATACGATGTATTCGAAATCCCAGCTCTGGTGTGCTAGTGTATTTTACCGCTGCACCCTCTGAGCGGCTTGCTTTTACACTTTTCATCACTTCTATGGGTCTCTGGATCTGTACAGAAAGAATTAAACACCCGTTTCTCCTAAATAATCCTGCTTAATTGTGTTGATGACTTTAGTCCAAAATCTCCCAAAGGGGTTCAGATAATTTGAGATGTGGTGACTAAAGGCCAAAGCATATAATTGATATTCATATCATTTGCATACTCACCAAAAAATTCACTAAAAAAAGGATCGTGTGGTGCTGCAGTCTAATTCACAGCTCAGCCTACCACCTCTGAGATTTTGAGCTCTATTTAAGTCTATGCTATCATCCTGGTCGGGTGTCTTACAGGCACAATTGCCCATGTCTGGTCTAACAAGTTTAAGAACCACTACACCAGCGTGAAAATGTACTTTAAAGTGCACAGTACACAATTTTATTCCTAGTCTTAAGTGTATCTCCCCCCACACCTTTAACAATGCTGATTAGTGCTACTCATTGCTATCAAGTCTAACACTGGTATTCTACATTTAAATTTCGGTTCATTCATCAGAATCTTTTAGACCTGAATGACACTGCAAATCTTTTCTATATGAAGTTCGTAAGTGTGATGCTTTTTGTGTTTGTTTTACTGATCCAAAATGCAACATTTTAAAATGTATCTTATATTTTTATGTAGAGCGTATAGAGAAAAATGTGAACATAAATATTTAGTTTTTACACAGTCTAGCTTTAAGGTTTAAGATTGTTCTGATAATCATAATGGGCTTACTGTGGACAAATATTTTTACAATAAGTAGATTAATTAATAAAACACTTTAACTGTGATATGTAGCACTCTGACATTTTGCTTTATTTTCCAGTTACAGAGAAAAAAACAATCATGTTTTAAATTTTAATTTGTGTTTGTTTTGATTGGATAATTAATGTAATGTGTTTTTTTTACTCATGGTTATGTTTTGTGTTCTGTGTAGAGAGGGAGCGTGTGGTGTAATGTACAATATGAAGTGTAGTGTGTGTACAATAAAGTGGAATTGAAATAGGTTGACCTGTTGGGGAATAATTGGGATGGATGGTGTATAAGCAGCAGCTCTCGCTGTACAAGGGACATCTCACTGTCCTCCAACCATACAAACCTGTGCACGCTTTCTTTAATACAGTCTCATGCAAACGCTTTTACACCTCTGGATGAATTCTGTGTTTTGTTAATGTTCCAATAGACTACAGATATCAAACTAATGCACATTTCATTGTACAGGTGCTGCATTTATGTTATTGAAAAAAAGAAGCAGCTGTGTTTATCACTAACGAGTAATTAGGAGGACAGGCCACAAAATTAAACAACATTCGTACAAGCTGATGTAGGGCAGTGATAGCTCAGTGGTTAAGGTACTGGACTAGTAAACAGAAGGTTGCCGGTTCAAGCCCCGCCACCACCAAGTTGCCACTGTTGGGTCCTTGAGCAAGGCCCTTAACCCTCAATTGCTCATCGTGTTCTGCTCATTGTGTAAGTCGCTTTGGAGAAAAGCGTCTGCTAAATGCTGAGAATGTATGAATGAATGTATGAATATATTTGATCCAGCTATATTTAAAAAATATATAAACTCAAAATCCAACAAAATTGTGGAAGTGTTTCAATTCATTAATCACAGAAAGAAAAAACAATTCATTAAAATATACAGACTGCAATGATCTTTCAAGTTCATGTATGTTTATTAAGATTTTTAATGTCATGTTTTACACTTCGGTTACATTCATGACCGAAACGGTAGTTTCTGGTTACACAAGATTCATCAGTTCACAAGTTTTAACGTCAAACACAGTCATGGACAATTTTGTATCTCCAATTCACCTTTTGGACTGTGGGAGGAAACCGGAGCTCCCGGAGGAAACCCACGCAGACACAGGGAGAACATGCAAACTCCACACAGAAAGGACCCAGACCGTTCCACCTGGGGATCGAACCCAGGACCTTCTTGCTGTGATGTGACAGTGCTACCCACTGAGCCACTGTGCTGCCCTCAAGTTCATGTAAATGGGTTTGAGTCAATGTGCATTGTGATGGACATCCATTGGGACAGTGGTACCCTAGTGGGTAGAGCTGTGAGTAACTACAAGGTTGTGTATTTGAATCCTGGCTCTGCCATGCAGCCACTGTTGGGCCCTCAAGTAAGGCTTATAACCCTCTCGGCTCCAGGGGTGGCGTACAATGACTGCCCTGCTCTCTGAGCCCACCTCCAAAGAAGCTTGGATATTGGAATAAAGAATTTCATTGTACTGTACATGTGTATATGTATATATGACAAATGCATTCCATTTTCCCTATATTATCATTATCCTTATATTAGATGGATTGAACATTACCAGCATTTGAAAGAGAATTTAAGCAGCTTTTGTTTTACTGAATTATAACTGGGTTCTTTTTTATAAATTTTTTTCCCCTTTTTCTCCCCCTTTAGCGCATCCAATTGTTCAATTTGCATTGTGCTTCCTCTCTGTCTATGCCGAACCCTGCCCTGGTCGAGGAGATCAAAGCTAACCCATATCCCCTCCGAAACATGAGCAGCATCCAGATGCATCTTTGCCACCCACACATTGATAAGTTTGGCGCCACCTAGCGTTGCATGCGGAGAGACACGCCCTAAGGGCACTCTTCCTCATCTCTTGTGCAGGCGCCTCTAATCAGCCGGCAGAGGTCGCAATCGCATTCTGACAGAGAGAGACCCACATCCGGTTCTTTGTCCCACCCCCCCAACTGAGCATCCGGCCAATCGTTGCCCATACAGCCACTCAGCTTCGAACCGGTGAAGCAGAGCTGGATTCAATACGAGGTACTCAGAATCCAGCCCTGGTTGCAGCGTGTCTTTTTACCGCTGCGCCATAACTGGGTTCTGAACGTTTGAGATGAATCAGTCAGACTTACATGACGTGGACACTCCTCCTAAATCTTAAGCTTGTTTTTCTCAGAAACACTCTTTGCTAACAGGTATATAAAACCAATTATTTATAACTTATATTCCTCCAAGTTTGTGACAACTATTTGAGGAATGCAGTTTTCTATTTCAGTATAACCCATCATAAAGACATGGTTTAATAAGTTAGGTGTGAAGGAACTATAGTAACCTGCCTTGATCTCAGCCCCACTTCCAGAATTTTTTTGTTCAACATCAGTCTCTGACCTCACAAATACTAATTTGAGGTGGCACAGTGATTCCCAGGTGGAACAGTGTCTGTTTAAGTTTCCTTCGGGAGCTCCGGTTTCCTCCCACAGTCCAAAGACATGCAAGTGAGGTGAACTGGAGATACTAAATTGCCCATAACAGTGTTTGACATTAAACTCAAACTCATGAATCATGGTTATCCTACCTGTCCTGTCATTGATGTAACCAAAGTGTGTAAAACATCACCCTAAAATTCCAATAAACAAACAGACAAATACTGTTTTGACTGAAAAGGCACCAATTCTCAAAGGGGGACATTTTTAAATCTTGTGGAAAACCCTCCCAGGGGGCTCAACTGTCAGGTGTTCACATATTTTTGCTAACTTGAGCTGTTGCTTGTGTGTGAAGAGTGAATTTTTATTTCTCTATTGTCTGTGTTTTATTAGTATTCAGTAAGAGAGGTTACATAACACATCAACTCACCCTGGAGAGCAGGCTTATGTAATATCTGCTTCAGAGTGAGAGAGAGAGAGAGAGAGAGAGAAAGGGTCCACCGAAAAAAAGGAGGTAAGAGGAGAAAGAAAAGAAATTGATGAGGGAATTTAAATAGATATGGATAAGAGAAAAGGCTAAAAGAAACATTATACAACCCCAAATCAGAAAAAGTTGGGACGAGATGGAAAATGCAAATAATAAAAACACAGAGTTTCTTACATTTACTTTGACTTTTATTTGATTGCAGACAGGATGAACCTGAGATATTTCATGTTTTGTCTGCTCAACTTCATTTCATTTATTAATAAACCTCCATTCCTGCATTTCAGGCCTGCAACACATTCCAAAAAAGTTGGGACAGTAAAGCATTTACCTCTTTGTAATGTTGCCATTCCTTTTCACCACATTAAAAGACGTTTTGGCACCGAGAAGACCAAGTGATTTAGTGTTTCAGCTTTTATTTTGTCTCATACTTCCTGCAAACACGTTTTAAAATGTGCAACAGTACAGGGTCGTCATTGTCGCATTTTTCGTTTCAAAATTCTCCACACATTCTGTATTGGGGACAGATCAGGACTGCAGGCAGGCCAATCCAGTACCCGTACCCTCTTCTTCCGCAGCCAGGTTTGCCAAAGCAATCCCTTGCTCATGTGATTATATCAGCTATTGTTGAGTGGCGGTTCTTGATGCAGCGCCATCTGAATAGCTCCCGTCCCAACTTTATTTGGAATGTGTTGCAGGCCTGAAATGCAGGAATGGATGTTTATTAACAAATGAAATGAAGTTGACCAGATAAAACATAAAATATCTCAGGTTCAAACTGTCTGCAATCAAATAAAAGTTAATGTAAGGAACACTGTGTTTTTATTATTAGTTGCATTTTCCATACTGTCCCAACTTTTTCTGATTTGGGGTTGTAGAGTAATCTAAAGAATAAAATGGGAATTAAATGAATGGGGGATGTTAGAGTAAACTGCAATAAAGGAATTGGAGGGCTCTTACAGGACAACAGTGCAACCCAACATCCCTGCTCACCAAAGATCTCTATGACCATAACCCCCAAGCTCTGCACCTTTGTGCCTAGTCAGGGTGGACAGTCCTTGTCCTAGGGGGCAAACATCATAAATCAGACCAGCAAGTGTGTCAGAACATGAGAGCACCATGCAACATGAGAAAATTGGGACTGTGTCTGAATCCTGAACACAGGATTAGGCTGGGAGGTTATTCCAAAGCTGTGGGGCTTTGTAAGAGAATGCTCTTCCACCAGCTGTGACTTTTTTAATTCTAGGAACTATGAGTACAAGTAACCCTGCACTCTGTGAATGAAGTGAACATGCTGGATTGTAGTGCTCAGCAAGTTCAGTAAGATGGAAGACAAGGGGATAGACACTGTTAAAATAAAAACTAAGGTTAAAAAGTATAAGGATTAAGTATAAGGGTTTAAAAAGTTCTCAATTGGGAATGGGAATCAGGAACAAAAGAGCTAAAAGAATAAAAAAGTAATATAGGAATAAGGACTGATGGGAGGATGGGAGAAAGGATTACAAGTTGAAGTAAGATAGAGATATGAAAAAAGGGCTTTGAGGAAAAAATAGGATTGAGAAAAAACAAAGATTGAGGGACGGGAAAAGGTTAAAAGGACATTGAGAGAAGGCAAGTGTATGGAAAGTATTAGAGGGGAAGCTAGGAATTAATAAAAAATAGATGTAAGATAATAGGTACAAAAAAATTGATGGAGACAAAATAATTGGGACAGAAGCATGTTGATTGGAGAAAGTGGGATGGGGGAGGGAGAAAGGACAAAGAAGAAAACAGTGGGTTTGATTGATACAGTGGGTTTGATTGAGTGTGATTGATACAAAATGTAGAGTTTTGGTTTATGCATTTTCTCCCCTTTTAGTGCATCCAATTGCCCGATGCTTCATCTCCACCAATGCCGATCCCCACTCTGATTGAGAAGAACAAAGCTAACCCACGCCCCCTCCGACACATGGGCAGCAGCCGTATGCATTTTGTCACCTACACTATGTGGAGTGCATATGCGGATCAGCACTGTACAGAGAGACACAACCTGAGAGCACTCTTTTTCTGTCTCTGTGCAGGCGCCACCACTCAGCAGCAGAGGTCATAATTGCAATAGTTATGAGAGTGCCTATCCGGCTTAATATCCCTATACGATGTATTCGAGATCCCAGCTCTGGTGTTCAGCGTGTGTTTTACCGTAGAGTTTTTAACAATATATGGACTTCTAAATATTATTTACTGAAGTCAGATGTAAAGCCGTTTAAGGATTACAATTTAAATCGCCATTACGGTATTAAACACACAGAGAAACACAATAACTCGAATGATGCAGAGCACTCACATCTGAAGCAAAAATGACTTTTTATGGCCTTAAGACCAGCTTTGTGTTATCCAAAAAGAATATCCAACAAGAACAAAGACAAATGAGGTAATTAGACTCCAAACAAAATAGCAATAGCACTTTGTGTAAAGTTAATTAAAAAACATGCACATTTAAAAACCGTCAGGTGGCGCAGCCGTAAAACACACGCTGAACACCAGAGCTGAGATCTCGAATACATCATATCGAATCTCGAATCGAATGAACAACGATTGGCCTGTTGTTCAGATAGAGGTGGGATATTAAAAGCCGGATAGGCACTCTCTCATAACTAATGCAATTACGACCTCTGCTGGCTGATTGATGGCACCTGCACAGAGACGGGAAAAGAGTGTTGTCAGGGTGTGTCTCTCTGTACACAGTGCTGATTCGCATTGCACTTGTCAAAGTGTAGGTGGAAAAAATGCATACGGATGCTGCCCACGTGTCGGAGGGGGTGCGGGTTAGCTTCGTTTTCCTCAATCGGAGCGGGGATCGGCATTGGTGGAGAGGAAGTATGACGCATTCGGGCAATTGGACGCGCTATAAAAGGGAGAAAAAGGTCGAAAATTAATTACGTTTAATCTATTAGTCTGGCCCTCCACAACAGTCCAAGTTCTTCATGAGGCCCCTTGTGAAAATGAATTGCCCACATTTAGAATTGAGGGTTGACAGAAGAATTGATGGCAGAGAGCAGAAAGACGAAACATGAAGTAATGAGATAGAGAGTTGAAAGGAGAAATTAATGAAAGGATGAGAGAGACAACTGAACAGAGCAGTGGATATAAAAAATGAGAGCTGAAAGGAGAAATGGGTGAGAGGATAAAGAATGAATTATGGTGCGTTTTGTAAAAAGAAGTGGAACTAGGAGATGAAGACTGAGAACATATATTTGAGATGAAAGCAAAGAAAGAATGGTTATGAAAGAATATCTGAATGGAGGGATTAGTACAAAATATCAGAATCGAGGGAAGAAGCAGAGAGCGACTGGCAGATGAAGGTGGTGATGAAAGGAAAGAGGGATATAGAGTCAAGAGAGTCAAGAGAGGTTTTATTGTCATTTTAGCTATATACGAGTACATATTGAAACGAAATAACGTTTCTCCAGGACCAGGGTGCAATATAGAACAAAGGTGCAAGACAGTACAATACACAGTGCAGATAGACAACAGTACAATAAATACAAGAAGTAAATAAATACAAACAAATTTGTCTAAAGAGTATTTAAGAGAGACAAGACTAGAGAGTGTTGGTCAATACATGGTACTGAGTAAATGAAGAGTGAGGTAGAAAAAACATATTCTGATATGCCAATGTAATGTTTCAAGTATTATTCCGACATATAATGTTTCAGTTTAGAATTTTTGTATAATGTCCAGATGTGCAGGTATTGTACAGAATAAGTTATGTGTATCAGTCAAGTCAAGTCAGACTCTGATTTATATATTGCTTCTTACAATGAACATTGTCTCAAATCAACTTTACCCCTTTTGAGCAAGCGGAGGGCGACAGTGATGAGGAAAAACTCCCTTAAAAATTACAGGAAAAAACCCTGAGAGGAACCAAGCTCAGCAGGGACCCATCCTTCTTGGGTGGCCTGGAGGAGTTCTTTATTGTTTAATCCAGTCTGTGAAGAAGACCTGGACATTATAAGTTCTGGACATTTTTGGTGCAACATGCCAGGTCCGTCCCATCTAGTAGGAGCACGCCAGGTTCCCGTGCCATCTAGTAGGAGCACACCAGGTCCCTTCACATCTAGTCGGAGCACACCAGGTTCCCGTTTCATCTAGTAGGAGCACACCAGGTCCCTTCACATCTAGTCGGAGCACACCAGGTTCCCGTTTCATCTAGTAGGAGCACGCCAGGTTCCCATCCCATCTAGTAGGAGCACGCCAGGTTCCCATCCCATCTAGTAGGAGCACTCCAGGTTCCCGTCCCATTTTGTAGGAGCGCACCAGGTTCCCGTCCCATCTAGTAGGAGCACACCAGGACCCTTCACATCTAGTAGGAGCAGCATTGTTGGCCCTGCAGTCTCGACTTGCAGTCATTAACCTTGGGAGGGTAAACAGGTTTCCGTCAGAACCACCTCGGGGTAAAAGAACAGAAGATGTAGTTACAATGTGGAATCGTTAAGAGCAAAATATCAGTTTACAGAGAGTAGCGGCAGGGAGTAAATCTTAAAGTAAAAAGAGTACAGGGCACCTACAGGAGCCATAGTAACAGGGAAATAAAATGAAGATGAGGAGCATGTGGAGTTGTATTTAATATTTGGACATGTAGGGAATAGAGGAGGTTATTACAGAGAGAGAAGACAGATGAGTGCTGGAATCGAGGGAAAGAACGAAAGATGACAGGAAGGGATTAATAACCGATCACAGATAAACGGGGGAAGGGGGGATGTTCAGTGAAGGATAAAGGGTTTATGGGACATAATGGGAGGAGGAAGGGAAAAAGGGTGAAGGACAAAGTCAGCCATCCATATACATGCTCATCAAGGACACACACACAGTCCATAATCAGTGGTGACATCCAGCTTTAAATGTTTACAGGCAGTAGAAGTAGTAGCTCAGCCTAGTAGTTAAGGTACTGGACTAGTAATCAAAAGGTTGCTGGTTCAAAACCAATCACTGCCAGGTTCCCACTGTTGGGCCCTTGAGCAAGGCCCTTAACCCTCAATTTCTTAGACAGTATACAGTGGTACCTTGAAACTCAACATCAGTTGGTTCTGGGAGTGGAGTTGAGTTTAAAAGGCGTTTTAAGGTATTTTTTCCCATAAGGATGTTTGGGAAACCTGTTAATGTGTTCCATGGTCCCATAGAACTGAATATATTTTAGGATAACGTAAAATAATGGGGTTGTTTTTGACTTATACACTAAAAATAACACAAATATAATATAAAAACACTGAAATAAAAAGCTGATTCTCACAATTTCTCAGAACCGAGCTGTAACACAAGTTTAAAAGTGAAACAGTGAAGAAAAATCCAGCTAAACACAGATACATGTGGAGCTTTCAGAGTGAATCTGATTGTTGTTCCACAACAAATGCAGATTCGTCTCATATTTGCACTTTGATGCCGTTTTATTGAACAAAGCAACGGTTCATTATTAATTTGAAATTAAATAAAAATTTAAGGGAATTTAGGAGAGTTTAAGGGAAAGGTTGAGTTTAAGGGTACAAATTTCTTGATAAAGGGCACTGAGTTTCGAAGATTTTGAGTTTAGAGGACGTTGAGTTACAAGGTACCACTGTACTGTCACAGTACTTTAAGTCACTTCGGATAAAAGCGTTTGCTTAATGCTGAAAATATAAATGTTGATCTCGTCTCCCAAAACATGCATTAGGTCAGGGGTGTCCAAACTTTTCTTGTTGGGGGCCAGTTGGAGTAAAAAAAATGCCACAGACTCTTTTGTAATAAAACAAATAAACATATAATAGAGCTCCCTGATTACTAACAAGCACTTTGTAGTTCTACAATTACTGACTGTTGTCCATCTGTTTCTCTGCATGCTTTGTTAGCCCCCTTTCATGCTGTTCTTCAATGGAATGGTCAGGACCACCACAGAGCAGGTATTATTTGGGTGGTGGATCATTCTCAGCACTGCAGTGACACTGACATGGTGGTGGTGTGTTAGTGTGTGTTGTGCTGGTATGAGTGGATCAGACACAGCAATGCTGCTGGAGTTTTTAAACACCTCACTGTCACTGATGGACTGAGAATAGTCCACCAACCAAAAATATCCAGCCAACAGCACCCCGTGGGCAGCGTCCTGTGACCACTGATGAAGGTCTAGAAGATGACCAACTCAAACAGCAGCAATAGATGAGCGATCGTCTCGGACTTTACATCTACAAGGTGAACCAACTAGGTAGGAGTGTCTAATAGAGTGGACAGTGAGTGGACACGGTATTTAAAAACTCCAGCAGCGCTGCTGTGTCTGATCCACTCATACCAGCACAACACACACTAACACACCACCACCATGTCAGTGTCACTGCAGTGCTGAGAATGATCCACCACCTAAATAATACCTGCTCTGTGGTGGTCCTGACCATTGAAGAACAGGGTAAAAGCAGGTTAAAAAAGTATGTAGAGAAACAGATGGACTACAGTCAGTAATTGTAGAACTACAAAGTGCTTCTATATGGTAAGAGGAGCTGATAAAATGGACAGTGAGTGTAGAAACAAGGAGGTGGTTTTAATGTTATGGCTGATCGATGTAATCCTAATGGGAAGATTTTTATACTTCTTTAAATTAAACATACCCACTTTAATTAAGATTCACTGAATCGAACACAGCTAAAATGTATCAAAACTCTGGAGCTGATGAGTGCAATCAGGATTGGCTGACCAGGGACATGTGATTATCACGTGAGTCCGTGGGAGCGTGCGAATTGTAGTCTATATTGTTAGAATCAGATCTTAAGACCTCCATCCACCCCCCAATCACAAGAGGACAAAATCAAAGCTGAGCTGAGTGATTACTTGATGTCCCCTAGTGTAGATACTGATACAGACTCACTTCAGTGGTGGAAACAGTAAACAGGCTTGTGTTCCTTTTAAGAAACCTGTAAATAACTTATATGGTTTTGCACTTTTCCTAATGTAAGGAGGTTCTGCTGCACATTATTTAAAGTGAGTTGTTTGTGAGTTATTCTTATAAAGGATATAGCTAATTAAGATTTCTATTTTGTTTTAATTATTGTTAATTATTGTTATACAGTTATTGTTATAAAGTTTGAGTTCCTTGAAAGGATAATTAAAGGTGGTGCTGTTACTATTTTTGTACTTCTGCAGTCTTTTAAATTAAAATGTAAAAAAAAAAAAAAAAAGAAATTTGAGTCTTTTTTCAATTGCATTATACAAGAACAAAAAAAAATCGAAATCGTAATCGAGAATCGGTAATAATTTAAAAATAATCGAGGTTTTTTTTTTTTGGCAAAATCGCCCAGCCCTAGTTCTAACCCAGTGGTTGCCACTGTTGGGCCCTTGAGCAAGGCCCTTAACCTTCTGGTGCTTAGACAATATATACTGTCACAGTACTGTAAGACACTTTGGATAAAAGCGTCTGCTAAATGCAGAAAATATAAATAAACAATGAGCTGTGACATATTGGTCCCCTGTCCTGTGTTCTTTTCTGCCTTGTGGCAGATGTTTCCAGGTGCCACCTGACCCTGGCCAGGATGACGCAGTTAGATACGTTCAGTGCACTTGAAGAGTTTTGCATGTGCTATCCTGGTCTGTGCTGATTTCTTTCAGGTGCACCAACTTCCTCCCAACTCCCCAGAATATGAGAGTAGGTGGATTGGCTTCTGTAAATCCCACTGCTCATAGACGTGAGTGAGTGAACAGGGTGTGATGCCCTTTAACGGATCAGTGCCTCATACAAGGTGTATTCCCAGCATGCAGCGAGTGTTCCTCATTGGGCTCTGAACCCAACACAACTCTGATCAGGATAAACCGATCACTAATGATGAAGTAATGAATATTATACTGTCATTTTAAGGTGGCGCTTTGGTGCACCTAGTACCCTGGGTACAATACAGCAACATGAAGCCTGGGTTCAGATCTTACCTCTGCTCACTGTATTAGTATTATGCATTGTATTTTGCATGTATTTGCCTATGTACTTGAGGATTTCCTTTTTGTTCGCTGGTTTCTTCCTACTTTTAAATCATACAGGAGGTGAAGGGAGGAATGGCCAGGGGCACGCAATGGATTGGCATCCTGTCTGAGGTGTGTTACTGCATTATGCTGAGTGATTCTGGGGAACCGGACCCACCACAACTCTGAAACCTCAGTAAAAATATTAGTTTAATTTGTTTTTACAACCACTTTATCCTGGTCAAACAACCTGTACGATGGGACCTTGAGGAGCCATTAATCATACTCACTCGCTCTTTTAAATTGTAGCTTGACCGAAAGAGCAAACAATGCTATTAATAAAATGAGGTCTATATAAAAAGGGTTAGCATTATGCAAATCAGGTCATATAAACTCAACACTGGGTCATGATGTGCTAAGCTACACAGCAAACTCAGGAACTGCATCACAGTATTTTTCATATGTGGTCCAATTTCCATCTGCTAAGGTGCTGTCATGCTAGCAGAACAAAACCTTCCTGTGATTTGCATAAACATTTAAAGAATATAAATAGCCATTCAACTCTCAGACTACAACTGATACCCCTTCAGATCAGAATCTTATAATATTTATAAAAGATTCTACCCTTTAGCATTATGGCTAATCCATGCCAATCTAAAAGTTCTACACACATGCAGACATTCTGTTGTGAACACCCCAGGTCGACGGATAAAGCAAGCTGTCAGGAGCAAGTAGCAGGTGGAAAACCAGTAGGATTATCACCACAAATAACATTTCATTGCCTAAGCAGAAATCTACCAGGTTTGGCTGTTTATAGCCTAATGAACAATCGCATTATACAGCAGAGATCGATAGTTCAGCTCTGTGTGGTCTCTTTTACTTTGATTTCCAGGGGAGAAACGGTTAAAGGCATGAGATAGAGCAGAAAGGAGCTGGGGGGGGAGAAAGCAGAAATGGTTAAAGGATGAGCGAGAGCAGAAAGGAGAAACGGTTAAAGGATGAGAGAGAGCAGAAAGGAGAAACAATTAAAGGGTTGAGAGAAAGCAGAAATGGTTAAAGGATGAGAGAGAGCAGAAATGGTTAAAGGATGAGAGCAGAAAGGAGAAACGTTTAAAGGATGAGAGAGCAGAAAGGAGAAATGGTTAAAGGATGAGAGAGAGCAGAAAGGAGACACGGTTAAAGGATGAGAGAGAGCAGAAATGGTTAAAGGATGAGAGAGCAGAAAGGAGAAACGGTTAAAGGATGAGAGAGAGCAGAAATGGTTAAAGGATGAGAGAGAGCAGAAAGGAGAAACGATTAAAGGGTTGAGAGTAAGCAGAAATGGTTAAAGGATGAGAGAGAGCAGAAAGGAGAAACGGTTAAAGGATGAGAGAGAGCAGAAATGGTTAAAGGATGAGAGAGCAGAAAGGAGAAACGGTTAAAGGATGAGAGAGAGCAGAAATGGTTAAAGGATGAGAGAGAGCAGAAAGGAGAAACGATTAAAGGGTTGAGAGTAAGCAGAAATGGTTAAAGGATGAGAGAGAGCAGAAAGGAGAAACGGTTAAAGGACGAGAGAGAGCAGAAAGGAGAAACGGTTAAAGGACAAGAGAGAGCAGAAAGGAGAAACGGTTAAAGGACGAGAGAGAGCAGAAAGGAGAAACGGTTAAAGGACAAGAGAGAGCAGAAACGGTTGGAAGGATCTGGGAGCGAGAGCAGTAAAGAGAAATGGATGGAGAACTGAGGTGATAAATTGAGGGAATTATGGGGGAGCTGAGACAAGAAATGGATGCAAGGGTGAGGAGACGAGAGGAGAAAAGAGTTTAGAGGAGAAGAGTAAACAAAGGAAACACATGAATGGAACAGACTGATTAACTGCACTGAAGGTTCATATATACTGTACATTCTCATCTGATTCACTATCTGACCAAATGATACAAATGAATCTTAAGAGAGCTGCACAGCTCCTGGGTCTTTAAAAAACTTGGTTTGAAACTACCAGACTTCGTTGTTTTTTCCTTTTCTGTTGAAAAAGTATAAAATGTAATTCAGTTTAAACCAAATTAAGGGCCGATATTAATCACTCACTCCTTTTAATAACTGTTTTATCTTTGTAGGTCTGAACCACCAGTAACCAGTAAGTGCAAAGCAGAAAATACACCCTGCATCTAATCTAGAGTAGCATATTCCAGACAGCCTCAGGATAGTCCAACACAGGGCATCCCAACATTAAAAAAAAAAAAAAAACACTAACATCTTACTGATCCAAGGTAGCATGAGTTATCTTGATCAGTGTTGCAGTGGGACAGTCTACCTGGAAACACTGGGCACAAGGCAGGAATACACCCTGCATCTAATCTAGAGTAGCCTATTACTCTTACCCAACACCAAATAGCGCTTTTCCACCAAAAGAACCATGGTTCTTGAACCGGTTCTGTTCGGGTTTCTTCTAACCTTGGTGTTTTATAGAGAACCGACCCGCGTTTCCACCAGTTTTTGGAAACCAAGCCTGCGTGATCAACGGTGGGCATTACACCACAAAAGTAAAGAGTAGTAACATGATGGCAGAATGTATAGATTATGTGCGAGCATTTGTGCTGTTGTAACAGAGGTTTGTTTTTATGCAAAAAGCATCGCTGAACTATTGGTGATAAGAAGACGTAGACGTGTTTGTCTCAGTTGTCGTTTTCTTTAGTTCATTGACGTGAGAAGCGTTTTGCGCTTCACTCTCACCGCGACCCTCGGCGCAAATAGCCGATAAAACATCACTAAAGTTCCACGACACGAACATCCATTTGTGTGAAATGACCATCAAATCCACTCTTAAACTCCACATGTATCTGTGTTTAGCCATATTAACTTTACATGTGGTGGTTCTGCAGCTCTGGGTTCTGAATCTGCTTCTCGGGAGAGTCGAAAAAGCTTTACACTAATAAAAGCGTAATGTGGCTGAATGTACTAAAAGTACCACACAGAAACACTAAACTTCTCTCTGTTATTACTGGTTATAAGTGCTCTGTACTGCCCAAATTCGGTCATTGTTTTAGTAGAACAAACCACGTTACGCTTTATTTTTTACGTTAAGCGTTTTTCGTAGTCCTGGAACCTCTTTTTTTTCGGTGGAAAACACACAGAACCGGTTCAAAATCAAGTTCACGAACCAGAACAGAGCCGGATCCACGTCGGTGGAAAAGGGGTACTAGTGATCCAAGGCAGCGTAATATTTATGTATTACTATTTTAACGTCATGTTTTACACTTTGGTTACATTCATGAGAGGAACAGTAGTTACTGGTATCATCAGTTCAAGTCTTTAATGTTAAACACAGTCATGGACAATTTCGTATCTCAAATTCACCTCACTTGCACGTCTTTGTACTGTGGGAGGAAACCGGAGCACACGTAGGAAACCCACACAGACACGGGGAGAACATGCAAACTCCACACAGAAAGGACCCAGACCGTTCCACCTGGGAATCTTACACAGGGCCTTCTTGCTGTGAGGCCACTGTGCCACCCAGGCAGAGTAATAAGTTATCCTGATCAATGTCACAGTGGGACAGTCTACTGCAGGAATACACCATGTGACCGGGTGCCAGTCTATCACAGGGCATTATACAGTATATATCCATTTACAGCTAGAAGCAACTGAGAATAGCCAATCCACCTACTGGACTACTGATTGGGTGTCAAAGGTTCACACCTTAAAGATGCGTAGATTGTATAATCTTACCGTTATTCACTTTGGATAGAAGCATCTGTCAAAGTAAAGGTGAACATGGGAGCTAACCAGAGTAACCCATGGGGAGCAAATGCAAAACACTTGATAAGAAACTGTGCAGCACAAACAGTATCTTGCACCATTATGCCAGCCACTGTGAATCATGTTGATACAGAACGCATTACCCAGTTCTACTGTAGATTTCAGGTAAACAATATCTAGCAAACTCATGGTAGAACTTGATTGAGGTACCATCTTCCCCTAGTGTACTTTTAAATGAGTTTTTTTAAACAACATCAGAATGTAAACAAGTTTATTAAAATAGCTAATGGCATTTGGCAGCCATATACAACCAGCTGGGAGCAATGAGAAAAGAAAATGACCAGGCAACAGCCCAAATACCATTATTTTCATAGAAATCTGTACCACCACGCTATAATATACCATCTAACTGACATTCTCAAAAGAGAAACATGAACAGAGCACATTCAGTTTTTCTGTAAAACAGCAACGAAACACATTCAATAGTTTGTTACACACTTTATTCAATTCAGCTTGCATATATATACACATATGTATAAACACTCACACCTTCAGTATTATCATTTGTGAAAAAATAACCTCAGCACATAAGAAACTAAAAGAATCTCAACATAAGAAATATAATAATCATTGTATACATCTTTTACAAATCCCTTATATTTTCTTTTGGAAAAAAAATTCACAACAAATATAGAAAATTGTAAATAAATTATAAACCAATGTAAAAATACACCCATTGTTAACCAGCATTAATGAAATATGGATCCCAACCAACCAAAATGAAACGTGGGGCATAAAGTGAAAGATATGGGGTGTAGATGAAATAGAAATGGACCATCATTCAGTCTGACAGCTTACAGATGTCTAGTGTTTGGGACACATTCAGTTAGGGAATTTGTTCAGATGTTAATCTCAAACCATTATATAATAAAAACCATGATATAATAAGAACAAAGAATCTGTCACTATTCCAATCCAAGCGTGCATCACGTCAGAGCACTGTGTACCATCTGCCGTTACATTATTCAGGTCTAAGAGGACATGATTGGTTAGAATGTACGCATTAATCCCTTACACCGAAACTCAACATAGATTAAATAAAATATAAATAACATCTCTAATCAATGTTTTATTTGGAATGTAGTCTTCTTACTGGATCTGCCTACACTTCTAAAAAAAACAAGTTCAGTAAGAACAAAACCAAACCCTGTTTATAATAAACCCAAGTCATCGTGTCCTGAATCAGTGAGGAGAGACTGGCTGCGTTCCAAAGTGCACCTGACTGTAATAAATTCTGTCCTGTTGTTGCACTATCAGTGATACTCTTACATACTGTTTGACATATAGGATTTAGGCTGCAGTAGGAAATTGCTCAGTAGCTTTCTGTGGTTAAAAGCTGTGTCATGAGGCAGTAGCGTCAAATGCCGTCAACACAGGTGGTTTGTTTGTTTGTTTATTAGGATTTTAACGTCATGTTTTACACTTTGGTTACATTCATGACAGGAATGGTAGTTACTCATTACACAAGATTCATCAGTTCACAAGGTTATATCGAATACAGTCTTGGACAATTTTGTATCTCCAATTCATCTCACTTGCATGTCTTTGGACTGTGGGAGGAAACCGGAGCACCCAGAGGAAACCCACGCGGACACTGGGAGAACATGCAAACTCCACACAGAAAGGATCCGGACCGCCCCACCTGGGGATCGAACCCAGGATCTTCTTGCTGTGAGGCGACAGTGCCGCCCCAACACAGGTGGTAAATGTAATAAGCAGATAGACTTGGTCTGTCTTAATGATTTATGCTTAATACAGATTTCTTGTAATGTTCAAACTATATGTTGTTACCCATAAAGAAATTGGAAATAATACCACAGCAATACACTGCCTGAGACTCAAAGCGACAATTCATTTAAGTCGAGTTGCTCGTCACATTTTGCAACGTTAGTTCACTTGTGCGCTGGAGTAAACTTTCAGATGCTAAACGGTCAGATTTTACATAAGATGCTGCTAAGAATGATTTAGTGGCATTTATTAACAGTCTCAAGACTCCAGTATTCTTCTGAATACTGAAAACTGTAGTTACACCTTGCCGTTACCTTCACCACAGCACTACTAAACCAAAATAAAAAAAATATAAATGCTTAATTCAGTTTTAATTGGTTTAGAGAGCAATAACATTGCATCAGTAGTGCTAGCAAACTGAAACAGCACACAGCGATTGTAATAGGAATAGTATTATAAGCTGCTATTAATAGTAGACATCAATGGGTGTGGGTTAGAAAGCTTGCCAAATAAAATGACCGTTCAGTTTTGAGAATCTCAGATTTAAAACGTTTATTGAAAGCTTGTAACTGGTAGTGGTGCTGTAGTGGGTCCCAAAATAATCAAATAATATGAGGAACATCTTCCCATCTGCAACATAATGTTCTTATTGCATCACTTTTAAGCATTCACTTTAAATAGAGCTTAGATAGAAATGGCAGTTCAGCATCCCAGACAGACTCAGTCATACATCAGATGCACATTCATGGTCTTATATTTATAACAATCCAAATTACTGGCAACCAGTGCCTACAGATGGACCTCCAGAGGATGCCTAGCTTAACAAAACAAGCACCATGTTTCGCAGCACTGGCTCGAGTTACTGTCAATTTAATCACAAGGTTACAGCCACCCATATACCCATTCTAATCACCCTGCCCTCCTCAGTCACGTAAAGCCATTTATCACAAACCCCTCTGCATCCTGTCCAGCTTGGTAAAGCCTTCTTACCTCCACACAAAAGTATAGGAACAACGCCGGTCCTGTTAACAGTCATCTCATCATTGATTTTCCATCAGTCAATAATGAGATGACTGTTCTCTTCACAGTGTTTATGGCTTTCAACTTGTTTTCCTAAACAGCTGCACAGCCCTAAAGCATTACTGCCTTTTAACATCTCAAGTTGCAGTTTAATAAAGGATAAAACCCTGTAACAAACTCAAAATACCCCAAAACGTAAGAGGGCAACTGGTTTGGGCAGCTAGATCCCTGTAACTGGTGAAGACTTATGTTGGAGAGTTCAGTAAATCAGTTGGTGACCTGCATAGGTGAACAGACTTTAAAATAATGGTATGAGTGAAATCAAGAGTTATCGCAATACTGCTGCATTTAAATGCGATGGCAATACTAGCCCCTGATGAGTTCACAACCTGAGCTTCAGAGCTAAATCTCAAACGTGCTTCCTCTTGATCTCTTTTTATTCAGCCCAATGCCTTTTGTAGTCTTACAAGCAGCCCGAAACATGGAAGTCTTCCATGTGCTGTAACGACAGTTCCTTTTTCACCAGTCAGATAGTATGGTACGGGTTGACCCAAATGCTAAGCTCCAAAGGAACAAAATTAGTATCAAG